>NC_091825.1:115364433-115591933 GCF_038994185.2 Dermacentor albipictus | reverse complement strand
ATATACATGGTGGGCTGTTGGGACCGCATAAAGTTTCAGGAGGCTTTGCTTGATTTTATTGAGCAGTATACGGGTCTGGAATGTGGGCTCTGAGCAAATATTTGCGTTTTGTTCTTCGCCTCTACCATCTGTCCTAATTGCCACCCACATTGTCCATCCTTGTTTCCTCACTTCCCCCAGCGCTGAGTAGCTGGCTGGAGGAGCGTATACGTGAGGCCAAACTCTCCGTCCTACAAAACTAAACACGCTGAGCGCGGGAAAGAACCCACAAAAAACAACAGAAAAAAAGAGGGACAGACAACAACGGAGCGCCATTTCTTATTTTACTTCTTTGTGATGTCTCTTCCGTTTCAAACATGTTCAGTCCTGAAGATCACTAACTATATTCCAACGACCACGTCATTTTGGGATACATTTGTGCCATTCCTATCTTCGAACTTCTCTCTCTCTCACTGCACGTTTCAGAGCAGAAACTTAATCAACGGCAGGGCCCTGATCGGTCGCCGTATATACGCCACGCTGTGTCTTGCATCCAGTTGCACTGTTCTACAGCGAGACTGCGCGCTTAAAGGGGCGTCGGCCAAAAAACACGGCACGTCAACACGAGCGCCATCCCCGGAAGCCCCACGAGTGAGGCCCACTTGGCGCCCAGACCGCCAGAGACGCTATATATACATACAGGCTGTTGACACGGTTCGGCGTCGCCATCCGGATGCCGTCTGACGCGCCCGGCCGTTCGTCACGCAGTGTGTGTGTCCTCGCCCCCCCCCCCCCCCCCGCCGTCCCCGTCATCGCCGCTGTAGAGCTTAACTGTGCCAAGAGCGTGTTCCTGACCCACCTTCGCTCACCGCAGCCAGTGGGAGGAGAGCTGGCCTCGCAGCTTACGTCACAAGATTCCGCTGGACACGTTGAGCTTTTCTTTTCTTTAAAAAACCGAATAGCTTTCATTGGTTCTTTCGCCGCGCGCTCATGCGCCACCTAGCTGCAGAGCGCGGAGGGCGAACCACTTCTCTCTGCGTGCGAGCTGCCAAAGCTCTCCGAGATGCATGCACTGTCCACCTATTATAGACTTTTTTTCATGCGCGATGTGGCAGCAGTGCGGTCGTGACCCCAGAGAACTTCCGGTCAGCCATTTTCGGGAATCCAGTTAGCCAAGAAAAAAGAAGTATTTTGAAGTATAGCATACTGTAAGGGCTCATATTTTTGATGTTTTCAGATATAAATAACATGCCCCATGCGTCGAACTCATGTGCAGGCTTTTTTTTTTTTGCGCTTAACAACACAATTCGTTGTCAAACACTCCAACTCGCCACAAAACTGGTGCCAGCTATAGGGTCCTGTAAGTTTATAGGCTATTGTAACGTGTTGATTCTGAGGACTCAACCAAAAGTCTTCTGGAAACTCCGTAAGCGACTACGAATGCGTTAATTTAGCGGCTCTGTTCTTTGCGAGATTGCGCAACTATGCGCAACGAAACCACAAACGCCACCTAAATGTTCTCGCTGCAACAAGTCATCAAGGACATCATTCCTTTAATAAAGGCGATTATAGTATTCCTGAAGAATTCAGTTGTTCATCGCCGACAGTATTCATTCGTCACGTGCATGCCTGGCAACCCTGGCAACCTCCTTGATTCCTATAGCTGCCGCGTGCGAAAGACTTTGTGAAGCGTTCTCGCAGAACGCGGCTGCTGACAAATTCAAATACAAATCCAATTTCGTGACAACTGACTTTGGCTGCGGACGGCATTTTGGTTAAGGTGCACGTGCGACCATCGATAAAACGTTTTGTCACCACGTTCTCAAGGCCAAATCTCGCAAATGCGTGAAAAAATATTTCCGAAAAGACAGGAACTGAGCAGCGCTACTTTGAAGGTTGCTCTATGTGGCGTGCAGAAAGAACCGCAGTACGTGAGTAGCACAATATGCATACAGAGGAAGCTCCGAAGGAACACGAGCCATTCCACTTTTGCAAACATGGATGACCAGCGAAGCTGTTTATAGCATACGACACAGAGGTGACATAGCCATAGGTACTGACACATTTACCCGGGTTTTTATGTACATTCACTCGGACGACGGAATCGCCGCTCCAAGGAGCCGGAGTAAACTATAGACACTCGTGACCTTTCGACGGGACCGCCACTACGGGAGAGCGGAAGGAAAGGAAAGGAGTTACGCAAGCGCTTGGAACGCCGACAAAGAGAGGGCGGTGCGACTGTAGACATCGCCGACGCGGGTCAAAGCGTACTATGTTCCTATCAGCTGAACATCTGGTAAAATTTGTGTTTGGGCCCAAGATACTAAGCTTACTTTTTCAAGCTGACGGAGTGCTTGAAGTCTGCTTTATCTCCGCCGCGGGTCGGCCCGGTATTGCACCATCTTCGGGATCGACCCGCGACTTTTGGGCTACGGACATCGATCCGCTGGAATCTAGCCATACACAGCTTCCCTGTAAAATACGCATAGCTAGTGTTTCATACCCTCTCATCACCGCATTAATATGTAAACTGGCTGGTAATCAGTTGTCCATGACCTTCATTCCAGAACATTGGAATATGCTATTCTACTCGGATTTTACTTTGTGTGAGTGCGGCCGTGGTGAGGTTGAGAGGAGAGCCTTCGACCCTGCGCTGCATTAAGAGAAAGTAAAGCACCAAGCTAAAATTATACGGATGTATGAGGGCTGTGTGTTGTCTGATGCGACTTCTATGTCGCTGTTCATTCTGCCTGAGCTACAACGGATTAGAAAATGCCACCCGCAAGCCCATGTAGATACCGGCATCGCATGTTCAGGGTTCGGAATTCGGCTGCGGCGAAGTCATCCTGCCGGCGCAGTGAGATCCTCGCGGTGTATATATTTGCTTAGCGTCAGCTTCTGAATAAATGATGTGTGTATATCGCTCGTAATTGCGCGTAAGCGGTGCCTGCTCCTGGTCATATTCTCGCACCAAATGCAGCAGCAAGCACCTACCCGAAGGCCCACGTCTGCCCCTGAAGGAAGCCGGAAAGGATCTGTGTGTGTGATCACTGAACGTGGAAAGGAATTTGTGTGGTGAACTTCAATCTCAGCGCTAGCTTGGTTCATCCACCGCGGTGTCTGTGCTGTAATTATCTAGACAAGTCCTCTATGAATATTTCGAAAGGTGTAAAAGCCGGCTCCACAAACTTCTTTAGGAGCCGCAGTCACTCGCGTAGCATCATAGCACCTTAATATTGATGGGCGTCGTCTACTTTCTCGTCCTGTGCCTCGCACTGTTAGTATACTGTGAATATGTACTAAGATGCATTAATCAAAGTTGCTGCAATACGTAGTGCGGCGCAGCCCCACGGCAAACACGAAATACCTTGTTACCAGTATATTTGTTTGTTTGATAACAAAACAGAACGCTAGAACCTTTGTATTCGTAGCGACAAAGGGCGTAAAGTAAGAAGCTATCGTAACTATCTGCCAATCTCGTTGATTCGCGTGTGCTTCTATACTGTGCCGCCTGCGAGTAGGCGGTTCTTTCTCAATCGCCTGCTCATTCTTAATTGGAATGGAGGACAGTGCCAATTGCAGCACATGTGGTGTCGAAGAAACGACCAAACATCTCCTCTGTGACTGCCCCACATGCGAAGACGAGAAGAGTGCCCTCCGGGCAGCTTTCGAGCGTTTAGACGACAGGCCTTCACACAGGAGACGATCTTGGGTCCGTGGCCTCGTGCGCCTAAGATGTGCAAGGCCACAAAGGTGCTGCTGGGTTTCTTGAAATGCACCAGCCTGTGACGGACTCAGCGATGGACGCTTGTGTGTGAAACGGTGCAAAATGCAAACTTCTCGCTTCCTTCTCCACTTTCAATCCCCTTTCCCCTGTGCAGGGTAGCTTACCTGACTCAGCCTGGTTAACATCCCTGTGACTTCCCCCTTCTCTCTCTCTCTCTCTACAAGCTTCGGCACATTATCTTCAGGTGGGGCTGAAAACCCCAGATTACAAAAAAAAAACCTGTGTAACTGGAGCAGATGTTATGGTTCCTTCATTGGAAATTCAAGCAAGCATCCCGATCTGTTAAGCTAATCATGTACTTAACATATATTAGATCAATGTTATGGCATGCTAATTGGAGACGTTTCAAGCTATATTAATAGAGTCAAATAAGAAAGTGCTGGGAAAGCCTCAAGGTACAATCTGATCTGGTTTTCTTGAACTCATTCCATTTGCAAGATTTTACGCCTCCTTGAATTGCCTGCGTTGCCCAAATGATCAACCCAGGGGAGACTGATTCATTTTCTTGCTATTGAGAGGCTGCTAGAATGTCAATGGCATACTACATATTGCTCTGAGGGAAAGCGTTAAGCAATGGCAGTAGCTTTAAGCTTTCATATGAGCTTTCTTCATGAACGACAATGGAATAAAACTGTTTACCATTACAAGTTTCAGAATACAAACACTGAAATTTTTAAGGAGACAACATAAAATTTTTAAAATATAGACAATAAAAAGTGTGCCTAAGTACAAGTACATGCATATTGAGTGGTTGACTGGCCGGCTGCGGAATGCGACAACGTCCGTAACTCATATACCGCGCGGTGACTGCTAGGTTCGGCATGCTTTTTTTTTCTATAGCCCATGAAACCCGCAAGCGGCATGATCATGCAATGTTGGCCTGTGCATTAAAGAAAGAAATGTGTAATAGCTGGCGGCCAACATGGCCGAAGTGCGATTTTTCTCTATATGTATTTAGCATTCGGGTGCATCTTATTATGCACGCGGGTGTGTATCGCGGTCTCATTGTTGTACTTGCAATAATGTAAGCGTTTACTGATACATTGCACCACAGCGATACATTCAACTTTGTGTTGAAATGCACAAAATGTGGACCCTCCGTGGTCGCCTAGTGGCTATGATGTTGGGCTACTAAGCACGAGACCGCGGGAACGAATTCCGGCTACAGCAGCCGCATTTCGATGGGGGCGAAAACACCCGTGCACTTAGATTTAGTTGCACGGTAAAGAAACCCAGGTGGTCCAAATTATTCCAGAATCCCCCACTATATACGGTGTGCCTCATTATCAGACCGTGATATTCGCACGTATAACCCCATATTTTTTTAATGAGGCCAGCCAGTAACTGATGAGATAGCCATCGGTATCGGCAAAACAATATTATGCAGATCAAGTGTATTTGGTGGAATCGACATGATGCTAAGCTTTTATGCAGTGATCAATAAAATTCTATAGAACCAACTGCAATGTGTACAATTGTCCTTATTTTCACCCGATGCAACACTGACTCCTATGCGATGTTTTCTTATGCAGCGCACAGGCTGTGACGTTAATCTCATGCAGTGAATACATAGGTCGTTGAACTCACTCAACAGTCATCTCAACAAGACTTGGACCGACCCGTGAGGTTGTGATCATGTGAACCTAGCTGAGCAGAATATTGGTGAACGTGAGTCGTCGCAAGTTGGACCGAGTATAATTTTAGCTGAGTCTGCGTCCGCGTGAGCCAGGCTGAGTAGAATTTCCGGAAGCCTGCCCACACACGCGATAAAATCAAAGCGTGGAATAAATCGGCAAGCAGCTGCATCTCACAATGGAACAAAAAGCAGCTTCAGACACACATTTGCAATGACGTCTTTGTATATCCTGCAAGTTTCACAGTACTTTAACTATGAAGTCAGTAATGACAGGATATGGTTATATGAGTTTATAGAGTAGTACATGTAATTGTAAACTCGTGATCATCTTTGCTTCTTTATAGTAGGACGTGGCTTGTGCCTCTTGATAGGTCTGCACACTTGATTAGCGGTGGACGTGCAAGAACCATCAGCACTTCAAAGGATGCAACTGGATGACTTCACTGCAGGATTTTGATATTCTTCTGTTTAACGTGTGATCTACTCTTTACAAAAACAAGGTGTTTGCCTGGTTTTCCCATTGCTGAATGTGTTTCGCAGGAGGTAGAGAGAGAGAGAAACAAGGAAAGGCAGGGACGTCCACGTCGAATTAGTTTCTTAGGATACTTTGTTACGTTACGACCCTCATAAAGAAAAATTCAATGCATTGAAGTAAGTGCAACATGCAATTACCTATTAAAGTGAAGGTTAATAGAGGGGCATTAAAGATACAAAATCTACAACATATCGAAGTTTCATTGGTTTCCGTGCAGGAAAGAAATGGTATACATCAGAAAAGAGATGAAAACTGTTTAAATAATGCTTATCATGCATTAACGCTTCGAAAATAAATTGACGATGCTGTTTATTCCTTGTTGAGGTGTTAAATATGCTGCTGTAAAAAAATTATTAGGATATTTAGCTTGCATCTTAGTAAGAAAACCCGTCTCGCAGTAACACAAGCTTGAAATGAGACGCTTAGTTCACCGGAAGAAGTAGTCGTGAAAGCCGACACGAAGTGACTGCAATTAAATAGTCTCGCGTATAGCGCGACGTTGAAACGTCGGATACTTTGTTGTCATGTCATATCCCCTTGACAAGGTACTTGACCGTAGTTGCACATTCTTTGAGATGCTCCGTCCGCAAAATCATACCACGCTACAACATTGGCGTTTTCGCATGTCGCGCGTATAGTTTGTACGCAACAAATCAGAAAATTGGAGCGACATCCGAAGGCCGCGTCTTTTCATGAGGGACACTCCGTAATATATACAGCCAGCAGCGCGTGTAAGTAGCCTAAAGGCACGCAAAAGTACGTACTATCAGCACCCGAAGCTAACGTAAAAAAAAGACAAAAAAAGAAAAGAAAACGTCGCTTGATTATCAAGCATGGAAATCACAGAACCGAATCTGACCTACCGAGTTTTTATCTGCCTTGTTCGCTTGTCGGTGCTGATGGCACGTACAGATAGCTCAATCCACGACTCCACTCAATTAGTTGCACTGTCCCAGGGCTTGTTCAGCGATGGAGGCCATTTCCCAAAACAAACGGCGAAATAGCTCTCGCAACCTTCGGAGCATTTTCGATGAAAAAGAAAAATCGCAGCGATCGGTGCGACGCCCGCGACTTCCGTCTCTCGTGCTAGCGAAATCGCACCGCCGGTGCGATAAAAATCGCGTCGTGTGAAACGGCCTTTAGACGGTTTTCATAGACGACGAGCGCGTTTTGCAGAAAGAAAAAAAAACGACAAAGCGAAGCGGACGCAACGCCAACGCTCAGTCGGCTCGCTGGTGTCGGCTCAGTTATGCCTTGCACACACACTATAAGCATGCAGGGTCGAAGGATCTTGATACTAGAGTTCGTGCTGAGCTGCTGTATCAATGCTCTGGAAAAACAAACGTCAGAATAACGTCATGCAATGTTTCACTTTAGTGCCGACTAACGCCGACGGTCTTCCGCCGGTCTCATCTCGCGCAGCGTCGAGGTGCGACGCCTGTTAACGCCTCAGGTGGCGCTCACCACGCCTGCATTCTGAGACGCCTGGTAGCTGCCAGGGCGCTGTTCCTGCTGCACAGCAGGAGTTGACTTGCGTGTTGCGTCGTTCCAACATCTTCTGACAGCGTACATTTAAACACGGTCCGAGGAGTTTCAGTGCAACGCTAAACGTTGCTTTCGCTGCCAATGCTTTGCACTACGGGTGTGTGAAACTGCCAAGCTTTTTGGACCGAAAGCTCCACTCCTCGAGGTACAACTCCCAAGGTCAATCTCAGCGCGCGTTTTACCTTCCGCCGTCGGCGCGCACTTGTGACGTCACGTCACGTAATCCGCTGCGGAGAGGCCTTGGATGGATGGATGGATGGATGGATGGATGCATGCATGCATGCATGCATGCATAGATAGATAGATAGATAGATAGATAGACAGATAGACAGACAGACAGACAGACAGACAGACAGACAGACAGACAGACAGACAGACAGACAGACAGACAGACAGACAGACAGATAGATAGATAGATAGATAGATAGACAGACAGACAGACAGACAGACAGACAGACAGACAGACAGACAGACAGACAGATAGACAGATAGACAGATAGATAGATAGATAGATAGATAGATAGATAGATAGATAGATAGATAGATAGATAGATAGATAGATAGATAGATAGATAGATAGATAGATAGATAGATAGATAGATAGATAGATAGATAGATAGATAGATAGATAGACAGACAGACAGACAGACAGACAGACAGACAGACAGACAGACAGACAGACAGACAGACAGACAGACAGACAGACAGACAGACAGATAGATAGATAGATAGATAGATAGATAGATAGATAGATAGATAGATAGATAGATAGATAGATAGATAGATAGATAGATAGATAGATAGATAGATAGATAGATAGATAGATATAGATAGATAAATTCTTCGTTCCGTAATTATAGAGTTCACAGCTACTTCAAAAAGCGAAAAAAAAAAGAATGGGACACGAAATTTACAGGTGAGCACCCAATGCACGCTACATTGTGTTTGTACATTCCGCTCCATCCGAAGGCAACGGCTACGGCCGAGGGTCTAAACGCAGAATCATCACCGTCATCACGCCGTCATGGAGTTGATAAACTAAGAAGAAAACACTAAAAACGCAAGGCCACTGCGTAGATAGTCAAAATAACAGTGTCTGCGCAAGAGGCTTAGGCTTCGCCTCATTAATCTGGGGCTCGCGGTGAAGCAAACTACATGAAGGAGAGCAAATGATGAGGTGTGAAAGCTCTCAGTTCTGTTTATTGACGAGTGGAATCTTTCCGTGCCGTACACTTTGACATAATAATAATAATAATATATAATATATAATAATAATAATAATAATAATAATAATAATAATAATAATAATAATAATAATAATAATAATAATAATAATAATAATAATGACGCAGTTTGGTAATTGGAAGCTGTCAGTAGGAAAGGTCGGGGCAGACTCGCGAGCATCCGAACTGTAGGTAAAACGTATCATCACAGCCATTCAGGAGAAGCTGTCACTTGCGATTATTCGACACATAACATCTAAATGATTCATATCCCCACAGAAAATGCACATGAAAAACAAGGACAGCGCAAGAATAATGAAACTTTTATATTAGGTTTTACACTTCTATTCTGTGTTTTATTCTTCTGATTCCGAGTGTTTGTCGTTTAGCCTATAGGGCAGGTGAAAGCTGCGACCGTATGCAGAAAATACTCTAAGTAATATTTTTCCCCCTTTTTACTTGAAGGAAGCGCCATTTTATTCTCAATGCACCAAGAGACGCAGTCAGAATTTGTGCTTTCCCATTTTCTTTTCCGAACTAAGCTTTCCGCGACTATGACGAGGTCGTTGCTCCTATTTACACTGAGCTAAGAAACAGAACGCCAGCTATGGCACAGAGAATAATAGAATAATATCAGCCGGTCAAATCGCCCCGGTACTTTATACTTGGCAGTTAATCATAACCTTCACATTTGACATTTCATGTGTTCGCAGTAAATGTGCCGCTCCACCCAGGCACTCGTTCTCTGACCTCCAGATAGGCATCTACGAAAGAATTAAAAAAAAATATAAGAAAGAATAAACACCCAAACGCTACGTTATGGTCCTCAAAGCCATAGTCGAAACGTTATATCTAGGCAAAACGTGATTTACTCGCGTCCAATCCACACGGCCCAGCGTCCAGCCACAAATCAAGCATGTTTTTGATTGTTGAATCGGTGAAAAACCTTCATGGACTTCCGCGACGGTCTATAATGGCCACGGTCGATTCACTATGCTTTGCTCGCACGTACGTCTCCGACGCCGTTTTCCTTTGGCCGGGGTCGCAAAAAGAATGGCCGCCTTCATGCAGTTCGCACCTCCGCGCAACAAATCACGCCCACCGCCGCTTCTGCAGTGACATGGTCACACGAGGCACTGCGCGAACGGAAGCAGCACGGCATAGGGGTGAACGGGTACGGGGTGTGGGGACAGTATATAGGCGCCTTGATGAACGGTATAATAGCAAAGGGGGGGGCGAACGTCCCCCGAAGAGCGGGAGGCCGGGAAACTGGACACCGCGTTGAAACAGCGCTGAAGGCGTGAGTGATTGAGTGACTCGACGGCTGCGCTCTGCAGAAGCACGCGAACGCCGGGCCGACTTCGCAACGCTTTGTCGCGCACCGCTCCCTTACCTCGCTCACTCAAAGAAGCGAAGGTGTCTGCACGTACGTGCGTGAGGGTGAGTACGCGAACGAACGGCCCCACAATGAACACGCAGTGCCCGCGCGGATAATATAGACCCGTTCACGTGGTCCGTTCCTCACCTCGCCGAACTGTGAAGGAGAGAAGAAGAAGGAGGCAGCGTCGTTCTTCAGATCCGAAACGTCGCAACGACGTTTTAAGGTTCTCGCGCGGTCCCTGTCGCGTGCCTTATTCGCTCCTCCCTCCTAACTCCTATGCCGGCGTGTTTTTACTTCACCGCGGCCGTCTCCCCAGGCTGGCCTTCGTTTTGTTTCTCTTCTCTCTATTTGGGCATTTGTCTTCTCTTCACCGGACCCGGCTGTCGGCAAACGAAACCCGGCAGCAGAGCTATGGAGCATGGCCAGAGCGGTATATATACACGGCGTGGGAGGGGGGGGGGGCGCAACCAGAGTTGTATACATACACGGGGGGGGGGGGAGGGGGCACAAAAAGCAGCCCGCTGGGCGTCGCTCTCTCGGGGGCTCACGTTTCTGTGAATGCGACGGATTTTTCCTTCCTTCGGGAGAAACGCTTGTGGGCCGTTTTCGTTTGCGACGTCCGCCATTGTGCGTCGACTGTCGGTGTTCGCGCGTACTCCGCATCCGTCAGCGCGCGTGCGCCGCGAATGAGGCAGAGAACGCAGCTGAGTCGCATTTGCAAAGGCGGACACCCCCCCGCCTCGCCCCCCCCCCCCCCTCCTAAGCCTTCTAACAGTGAATTTGTACCTGCGGCTGGCACTGTGGGCCCCGTGTTGCTTTCGCACAATCGCAGGGGGGTGTCGTTTTGATGCCTCGCGCCGGGGTCCCGCGGGTGATGGAAGAATTGTGGTGCTCTGGAGCGAAACCCCGAACGTCTTTAAGGCGGCCGTTTTTCGCTAAACGGCGCGAGTCTGTGCTCACGACCTTGAGGAGCGTCGTCGGGCGTTGAACTCGAGCGGAACGCGTCAAATAGACGCGCAAGCGTCTTGAAGAATCGCATCTCATTATACTTCCTCTCTCTCTCTCTCTCTCTCTATTTCTCTCAATTTGCATTCGTTCGAGCAGATAGGCAGTCACTATTCGGGCACACGGCCATTGGCTCCGAGTCCGTATAGTACGCCCTGTGATTCGGATTACGCGTGAAGCAACACCTGGCATGTGTGCATTGTGTCTAGCAATGACCGTAACGCAACACAATATGACAAAATTCTAAAATCAAAACAAGGATAGCTTAATAATTCTTTGAACGAGACCTCAGTTGAAGTTTTTCTTAGCTTGGAAGCCTGTTATGCACAATCTTAAATTCCATCACGGGTGGTCAACTTGGCCATATTCTCTGCTCTGACTGACTGGCATGGCGGCTGCGTGTTGTCCGACTGGCTCAAGACGCTAACGTAGGGACAATAAATAGCGCAATTCTAGTGTCCAGAAAATGAGATGCTTGAAGTTTATTCGAAATAAAAGCCGAAATAATAGGTGTATATTTAACGTTACATTAAAAAAAAAGAAGAACGAAACGAAATAGGAAAAACTTTGTGAGAGCCATCGAAAGGGGGAGCTACTTGTAGAATTGTTTGGACCTTTCATCTGCAAGACAGTGCACTAAAAACAGGTTGTTTGCTTCATTGACGACCGAAGAGAGAGAGAGAGAGAGAGAGAGGAAAGGGGAAAGGCAGGAAGGTTAACCAGAGAAAAAAATCCGGTTGGCTACCCTACGCTGGGGAGAGAGGGGAGGAGGAGGTGTGTGAATGGGCATGGTGCCACAAGCTTCATAGGTTCAGTGCTGAATGCTCTAGACAGTTCTCGAGACTAATGGCACACTTGTAAAACTGGCTTGGTGCATTCAGACGTGCATGGAAACTGCGTGGCGTGAAATGTCCACGAATAGCGACACAGATTTCTGTAAAATATTCGTAGGTTTCCACCAAGAAGTTATTGCCAGCCAATTGAACATCAGCGTAAACTGATGAAAGGGAGAAAATAAAATGCGTAGACATTACTTTCTTCCTTCCCATCTTTCTTTAAAGTAGAGTATCTGTGTATCTGCAGCCGGATTTACACAACAGAGACCACTACATTTGCAAAAGATGGCCCAAAAGGAAAAATGGTTGGTGGATGTATCAGCATGAGCGATCACACAGGCTTGTCTTGTTCTTTTTTTTTTAGCTGGTGTTTCTGTAGGATACTGTCTCCTGAACCCAGTAGACCTCCCACTCGTATTTTGATAGCTAGAAGATTAGGCGCCTTTTTTTGCAATTTGCTGTTATATCCACGTGTCCGGACCTGAACTATTAAAGGATTGCGGGGTTTTTCGTGCCAGAACCTCACCCTCTGATCATGAGGTGCATGCCGCACAATGGGGGACAATTTGGGGGCAATTTGGGACAATGGGGACAAATGGGGGACAATGGCGCACAATGCAGCACAATTTGGACCACCTGGAGGTCTTTAACATGCCGCCCCCATCGGAACGCGGCCACCAAAGCAGGAATCGAGTCCTCAACCTCGTGCCCAGCATCGAGACGCCATAGCCTCCGAGCTACCGCGACGGGTACCGAAGTATTCCACCCGTCCCACTTAAAGTATACATTTGAATAAAGAAATACCTCGGTGACCACCGGTGCCCAAAATGTCTGAGCGGGCGCCTCGCCACGTCATTAATACCGACACCTAATTAACTCCTCTGCAGCAAACGGGTTTCTCCCAGTGGTATCCCATTACTCCAGTTCCGCGCATACACCGCGCGAACCCACACACACCCGCGTTTTCTTTTTTTACCGCACCCTTTCATCCAGCAGCCCAGAGAGAACGTTGTATCGTCGGATAATTTAGCCTCGCTTGTAAGCGGTGTTTTTATGCGAAGCATATTACGAGGGCTCAACCCAGCTCCTCAGGCGCGGCGGTGACCATGAAATCACGTGACACCGTGACGTCACGACAGAGGAGAAGTGGCTTTGGCTCAACTCTTGCAAGACGGGCTGGGTGGGAATCGAACCAGGGTCTCCGGAGTGTGGGACGGAGACGCTACCACTGAGCCACGAGTACGATGCTTCAAAGCGGTACAAAAGCGCCTCTAGTGAATGCGGTGTTGCCTTAGAAACGAGCTGTTTCTAAGGCGTGCGTCTCTTGCTCAGGCGCACATTTCGTTGCCGCGCCGAACGCTGCTTTGCTCGACGCTCACCGCGTCCAATGCGGGGCGCGTAGTCGCTGCCCTGTAGCCCATTGTCTTACACCCCTTGGCGGGTCGACGGGAACGCTGTCGCGTTCCACTCTTGAAGGCGAAGCAGTAATGCATGAGTAGTTTCTTCGTCTAGCCGAACCAAATACAGCCAAGCAACAGCAGTTCACCAGGCTAAACAGTGGTTGAACAACTAAAATAAAGGCTAGTATGCTTCGCATCCTGGGCTTAACCTTACCTAAGCCACAGCCTAGAGCTCAACTAGAGCTCAACCCAGCTCTAGTGACGCCGCGTCGTCGCGTCGTCGCGGCGTCGCGGCGGTATATAAGCAGCTGCGCTTGCGTCTGCTAGACACTCACGAGGTGAGATGCCTCCTGGAGACACAGCTGCTCGTCGCAATGACAAGCGAAGGTTGCGGCGTGCTACAGAGACTTATGAAGAGCGGGAAGAACGTCGGGCCAAGCAACGTGCTCAGTATGCGGCTCGGCGACAACGTTCTATCACTGGAGAAGAGAGTGCTTCCACTAGTTTGGCCATTGAGTGTGACAGTACTTCTACTAGTTCGGAGCGCTGGAATGCTACCAAACGAATGAGACGTGTCCGTGAAACTTCTGAAGAGCGACGGCAACGACTTGAGAAAGAACGGCCAATCCGAGAAAGGCAAAACGAGAAGCGCAGGAAACGACGTGCCGAAGAGGCGGGTAGCCGTGTACAATTCAGCGAGGCAGTTGCAGAAGAACGTCGTGCGGAACATGCCAGAAGAGTGGGCGAATTCGAGTCTGCAACGCGTGAGTTTACCAGACGTTTCGTTAACAATCCATTTGGTTATGCGTGTTCGGTGTGTGATCGACTATGGCATAAGGACAAGCTTACACCAGTGTCTGAAGTGATGTTTCCGACTTTAAAGCTAGCTTATCCGGAGTGGGACAGAGAGACTGTAGCCAGTGCTGTGCTGTGCAACACGTGTAAGGGTAGCCTAAGAGGGCAAAAGATTCCCCTCTACAGTGTTTCCAACGGTTACACTTACCCGCCGATGCCGGAGGGATTGCCGCGTTTTAATCCGGTTGCCGAGAGACTGTTATCGCCGCGCATACCATTTGTGCAAATCCGCAGGTTAATGAACTGGAAGAACGGACAGTATGGCATCAAGGGGCCAATCGTGAACGTACCAGTGGACACTGACCAGATGTTGAAACTGTTGCCTAGAGATGTGGACGACCAGCAGCAGATACTAGTGAACATAAAGAGACGCCGCATCGATAGGGGAGTGTATCTGGCAGACGAGGTAACGCGCGAACAGTTGCTGCCGTGGGTAGAGGTGCTGCAAAATTCCCCTCTATACCAGCACTATGACATTAAGATTGATCTCGAAAAGGTGAACAATTTGATCGATGTAGTTCAAAACAATGAGGTGGAACTTGAGGAATGCGATGACGGTGGAGATGACCCAATGTCTGACGCAGCCGCTTTAACAATGGATCAGCATACTGTGATGTATGATGAAGACGAAGCTCTCAACCGTACTGTGACAATGGCTCCCGGCGAAGGTCAGAGGCCAATGAGCATTCTCTACGACACGCACGCAGAGGAACTGTCGTTTCCACAGATATACCTCGGCCACGCTAGATACATTAAGCCAGAAGCAAAGCCCACCATTACGTCCATGGCGACGTCCGAGATTAGGCGCAGTGACAGACGGGGAGCCTTGCCGATGCACGTACTCTATATGGCCATGAAGGTGATACGTCATCGCGTCTGCGACACCTTGAATGCCGTCTTCAAGAACACCCAGGGAGTACAGAAGTTGACGAGGGGTGATGTGGAGAATCCCGAAAAGATGGAGAACCTGATTGAGCGAGACATGGGTTTCATGAGGGGTGTACCCAATACTATACAATATTGGCATACCCGCAAGGCCGAGCTGTTTGCCATGATACGACAGTTGGGGAAACCGACGGCGTTCCTTACGCTCTCGGCGTCTGAAATGCACTGGCCTCGACTTCTCGAACTCTTGAAGAGACTGAAGGTTTCACCCTCTGACTTTGACGTAGGTGAAGAGGAGATGAACAGTTACCACGCAGCCGTATTGGTTAACGAAGACCCGGTGGTCTGTGCGGTGTACTTTGAACACATGGTTAGAGTAATCATGCAAATACTGTGCAACAAGCGTATAAGCCCTTTCAAGCCTAACCACGTTCTGGAGTATTTCAAGCGTATAGAGTTTCAACACCGTGGCAGTGCCCACGCTCACATACTCCTTTGGATGGCCGATGCGCCAAACGAAGTGGTTGAAAACGGTGGTATGCCGGAGACGGTTGCACTGGCCGAGCGACTCCTGTCGGTGAACAACGAAGCTTTGAAGAGGCCTAGGAGTCAGCGACACGAACATACCCACACGTGTTACAAGGGATCCAGGAAGACGTGCCGATTTCATTTCCCGTTGTGGCCGATGCCTTGTACCAAGGTGTTGACCCCGCTGGTATTGTCTCACGAGGATGAAGATCCCGAGGGTACCAAGCGGTTCGAAAAGCTCAAGGCAAAGCGGGATGCGCTTCACGAAGTCTTGGACGGTACGGTTTACGAGTCGTTTGAAGCCATGTGGGAACAGCACGACATACGGGACTTTGAGCACTACCAGATGGTGATCCGGTCCGGCCTTACGAGACCCACTATGATGATGAAACGAGATTTGGACCAATGCAATACCAATGCCTTCAACCCTTGGATTGCCGAAATGTTAAACTCCAACATGGATCTACAGATAATCCTGGATGTGTATGCCTGCGCTGCCTATGTGGTTGAATATGTAAACAAGGCAGCCCGTGGCGTGTCTTCGCTAGGCCGAGCCATCACGAAAATGCTCGAGGAAGACGAGAGCAAAATGACTTACGAACAGGCGATGCGAAAACTGGGTGTGCACATACTGAATGGCATAGAAATGTCTGCACAAGAAGCAGCCTGGATGTTGCTACAGTTTGATATGAGCCAAACGAGTACGGATGTCATCTTTGTGAACACGGTTTGGCCCGAAGAGCGAGTTCGAACTAGGAAAACTAAACGCCAAATGGACGAGGAACAGTTGGACACGACCAGCACCGACATCTGGCGAAAGGGTGTGGTTGAAAAGTACGAAGAACGACCTCCTGAAATGGAAGATGTCACACTTGCAGAATTCATGACGGAATACAACATTAACAAGTTGGTCAAGCGGAGGAAGACGGCCATACTTCGGTGCCGAGACTATGATGTTAACGACGTCGTTAACTACAAGCGGGAACATGTGATGCTGTACTTGCCGTTTAGAAAGGAGAATGACTTTCTAGACCGTAACGAGTTTGAGACCATCTTTGACGAGAACAAGGAGAGGATTATGGAAGTCAAGAGCAAGTACAACAGTGCAGTTACAAAGGCTGAACTCTTGGAATACATTCGCGACATCAACGAGAGTGTCGGAATCGAGGACGGTTGTGAAGGAGAAAGAGAAGAGGAAAAGGGAGAGGATGGTGTGTCTCCAGCTACACTGGTGGTGGAAAATGACGATACTGACATTGTACCGGAAAGCACAGTCACAAGCGTCGTCGTCGCTGCAAATTGCCCCGCCGTCAAGAAAAGAGAGGGTTGTATGCCTTTAGATGAATTTCACGCAAAAATGAGGATGACTAACCATCGTCAGCGCATGATAATCGAAGAAGTGATTCATGGCGTCACGAGCGAGGACGCCAAGCCTCTCCGCATATTCTTCACTGGTCCGGCTGGATGTGGCAAGACCTTCACACTTCGATTGATCATGGATGTCTACAACAGGTACTGCAAAAGCAAGAAGATTGGCTATGGAGACGGGGAAATTTCTGGGGTTAACGCTTACATAGCCTGTGCCACGACCGGCAAAGCTGCAGTTGCCCTCAATGGTGTCACTGTCCACTCGGCCTTTAAGATTGTCATGTCTGCCGGCCGCGAAGATAGGAGTCTTTCTGCAGCTGACCTAAACACGTTCCGAACCTTGTTCAAGGGGGTGAGGTGTATCATAATTGACGAAGTCAGCATGTTGTCATCTGACTTGCTACGACAGGTCGACAGAAGGCTCCGGCAAATTAGGGCAGATAGAATGAGGGAGCCGTTCGGTGGCTTTGACGTCATTCTATGCGGTGACATGAGGCAGTTACCACCGGTCAGGGCATCGGAAGTGTATAAACGCCCCAGAGCAAGTGGTGCCGTGTTTAGCACTGACGTTATACCGTGGCATCACTTGGAATACTTTCCCCTTACTCAAGTTGTCCGCCAGAGCGACGTGGTGTTCTCCAATCTTCTGACCAAGATTGGAGACGGTGCTGTCCTGGAAGACTTTGAAGTGGACCTGATAGAATCAAGATTTGTAGACGCCGAAGGGGCAGCGCTATGTTCAGACGCCGTTCGGCTGTACTACAGTAACGGCGAGGTGGATGCCTATAATGAGAAAATTGCTAACCGATGTGAACACAAAGTTGAACATGCAGCTAGGGATTTGATAACTGGCTACCGAACGCATGAACAAAAGGAATTGGCTAAGCGGGCACTAGAAACTTTCAGCCGCATCGAAACGGGGAATCTGCCACCGATGGTTGTCTTATGCTTGGAGAAGCCGTATATGCTCCTTAGAAATATAGACATAACGGATGGATTGGTTAATGGAATGGTTGGAAAGCTCAAGTTGATTGAGTATGATGCACAAGGGGAACCCTCTAGAGTTTGGCTACAATGCCCCCCTGGAGTTGGAATCTTAGCCAAAGGCAAAGCTTGCCCAACGTGCATACAGGCGTAACATCAACGGCTGGATACCCATAGATTTGGTAACCATGCAATGCCAATTGAAGGGCAAGCTGGTCAAGCATATGTCAGTCAGGCGGACGCAGTTTCCTCTGATACCCGCCAGTGCCATGACAATTCATAAATCTCAAGGAGGGACATTTGACGTAGTCGTGTACGAGTATGCGGCTAACCATCCAAAGAAGCTGGTGTACGTAGCCCTCAGTAGGGCTACGAGTTTGCAGGGGTTGTACCTTACTAACAAACACGGATGCTACAAGTTTACACACAGAGGGCCAAACCCGGACAAGTCACTTAAGGCAGAGTTTGAACGGTTGGACAAGCACAAGTTGGACACTGCATTTAGCCGATGTGAACAACTGGTGATGAACAGTGTGGTCACGGTAGTTACGCTGAATGTAAGATCGCTGGTTGCTCATGATGAGGAAATTTCCACTGACCCCTTGCTTATGTCTGCTCATGTGTTGGTGTTTACAGAGATTGGGCAAAGCTTGGATGGATGTCCTAAGACTGTGTGTGGTTTCAGCCTGGTTGGTGCAACGAGACGTCTTGGCCAAACGAGAAATGCAGGAGTGGCAATCTACGTCAGGCAGCCTTTACAAGCTACAGTTGTGACGCCTCCAGTGCCGATGGAACGAGGGGAAGCTATATGTGTGGAGATTTCTGTTTTGGACTTGGTTGTGGCCGGTGCATATATCGCGCCCCAGACGAGCAACGCAGACGCGATCAACATTTTGGCGGACGTACTGCCACAACGAACTGACAAAAGGATGTTGGTCTGCACGGGAGACTTTAATAAGGACCCAGTGAGGGACAAAACATTCCTGCAAGATGTTGAAGAAAGATATGACCTTAACCTGTGTGACCTGCAACCAAAGTCTACAACCCAATGGGGCAGCAGTTTGGACTTGGTTCTGTGTAGGAATAATTGCAGACAATACCGAATAAGTGATGTACAAACTAAGAGTCATAGCTTTACGGATCACAAGAGTGTGTTTATTGGTTTGCAAAAAATAAATGATGATTTGCAGTGATGTACTGGTTCTGTGTTAATCAATAGTGACCAAGTATAACCGAGAACAGCCATGCCTTACCGAGATTAGTCAAGAAGACAAAGTATAACCGAGCATAACCATGCCTTACCGAGTTTAGCCGAGAAAGACCAAGTATAACCGAGAACAGCCATGCCTTACCAAGTTTAGCCACCAATATGCTTCGCATCTGACTAGGCTTAACCAAGCTAAGCCTCGGCCCATTTTTTTTAAAAGCGTTGTCACGTGGTTAAGTAACGTTTAGAGGGGTCTTATCACGCAACAACACTTCCCTTGGCTACGCCTTTGACACCATCTTATCATCCACTTTATCCGACTAGGTTTGCCTAAACTCACGCAATCGAATCCCTCACTGTATAATCGACCAAGGGTGTACTTACTGGGCAACGCATCATATTTACACTACAGAAGATGTATGTGAACTGAAATTGCAGGATTTTGTTTTTCTTTCATTTAAGGAACGAAATTTTTTTTGTCTGTTTACACCAAACTACAAAAGTTTTCTTAGTTTTATGAGAATTTGGTCCTATAAGGTTGAATAAAATTCTGGGGTGAAATAATCAGGAAAAAGTCTGAGCTGTCGTCGCCTGCGCTGAAACAACTGTCTCTGTCTCTTCTGCGCGAGAGGTACGCGGACAGTGTACATACTTATACTGATGGTTCCACGAACATCCAGTGTTCGTCCAGTGCTGTGGTTGTCCTAGCAAGAGCTATAACCATCAGCTTTAGGACTGACCACCCAACGACATCCACATCTGCAGAACTAGCTGCTCTTCGCGCTGCACTTTGTTTCGTCAATCAGGAACCACCTCGACAATGGTCAATCTTCAGTGACTCAAAGGCAGCCCTACAATCTGTGCTATCAGCTCTGCGTCGCGGGCCATTCGAACAGCTCGTGTTCGATATTAGATGCTTACTCCATACATCACATGAGAAAGGACATCACGTGACGCTTCAGTGGCTGCCAAGTCACTGCGGCGTCATAGGAAACAAAGACACCGATAAAGCCGCTCGGGCAGCTCTTGAAGACACACAGGAAGAGGCCATACCACTTTCCCGGTTCGACGCAGCCAGCAGACTTCGAGTGCTTTCATGGGAGGTCACGCTCTCTCTATGGTGCACACCAAGCAGCCAGAACAACCGGAGCAATTGTCAACACGACCTGCCCTCCTTGATGCATCTCTGTATGCCAAATGGACTCCGCCGAAGTGAGGCCACTCTGCTTTATTGCTTATGGCTAGGGGTGGCCTTCACAACATCTTACTCATTTCGCATTGGAATGGCCGACAACGCTCTCTGCAATTCCTGTCTTTGCGAGGAGACGCTAGAAGACATTCTGTGCGACTGTCCTGAATATAATGTTCAGAGACAGTCCCTGGCGTCCGTTCTAGCGCACCTTGACAATAGATCATTGTCAGTTGCAACTATTTTCACATGCCGCCTACAGAAGACATCGCAGCTGAAGGTAATGAAAGGACTACGGTTTATGAAAGAGACGGGCTTGGATAAGGGACTGTGACAGTGATGTCACGTACCGCGCAAGGGTGACGGACTGTAACTAACGATATGTGGGCTGTGTTATGTGCTCTCTCTCTCTCTCTCCTCCGAATCTTTCATCCCCCCATCCCGCTCCCACGTGTAGGGTAGCAAACCGATTAAGCTAAACTGGTTAACCTCCCTGCCTTTCCTTCTCCACTTTACCTTCCTTCCTTCCTTTCCTTCCTTCCTTTCCTGCCTTCCTTCCTTCCTTTCCTGCCTTCCTTCCTTCCTTTCCTGCCTTCCTTCCTTCCTTTCCTGCCTTCCTGCCTTCCTTTCCTGCCTTCCTGCCTTTCCTGCCTTTCCTGCCTTTCCTGCCTTTCCTGCCTTTCCTGCCTTTCCTGCCTTTCCTGCCTTCCTTCCTTCCTTCCTTCCTTGGGTGAAAACTGTGAGTGAAAATGTTTTGTTCGTTTGTTCACTGTCCTCACAGGTAGAGAACAGCTCCTTGGATGTTTCGCGTAGTTCCCGTTGCTTCGTTTCTTTTCATACCTTCTGCGTAGTGAGATTATCCATTCCAGTGTGTTCTTTTACAGCTGCATTGGCAGCGTTGGACTTTTTCGTACATTCTATGGCAAATGCCAGTCAAGACGGGCAGAAAAGGCTATTCCCCTGAGGAAGTGAATTATGTAACGTATCTTTTTCCGCAAGGTTACGGAAATGTCATCAATGGAACTACAGCAAAATCTCAGAATCTATAAGAAAAGCACGAAAGAGAACAGAAAAGGTACGTAATACTATAACTCCCACGCTATTTTTTTTTTCTAGTGCGCGATATGAGAAACGCTGCAAAGAGTGTTGTCTCCGAAGCAGTTTCCTCCATCCGGAGTTTCGTAACGTGCACCTGAATACACGAGCATTTTTCTGCATTTCGCCTACAACGAAATACGGCCGTGCGAGGCCAGCATTCGAACATTCAACCTTGTTCCCTGTGACAGAAACGCTACTGATTCACCACTGCAGCGAGTGATGTCACCGCCACTACATCGTGACATAGCAATTCCCGTTACTGTATACACTCTCTTCTAATGCCGCATCCCAGCGAACACCGTCTCCCGGGTCAAGGAAAAAAAAAAGAAAGTCAAGAGGAGACGAAGCTGCGCGCATCCATTGTGCGTCGCGCAGTGGTGGTGAGTCTTCGCTTCGTGCACGGTCAAGCGTGGGCAATGTTTGCGCTCTTGAAAAGGAAATCAGTGACCCGGGGTCCCAATGCACGCGCCCCTAACCTCGGCCGCTTTTGTGACAAGGGTGCCAACAACAATGCACGCTACGGCGCGCGGACAGAGAGAGAGAGAGAGCGAGACCGCGCCAAGGAGCGGGGCTATCCAGGGAGGAGAAGCAAGAATTAACGGACACTGACCGCTTCTGCGCAGCGGTCCGGTACGTACATACAACAGGAGATGCGTGCGTGTGTGTCTGTGCGTGTTTTGTTGACATTGTAGTGGACATTGCTCGGTGACCCCTGAATGCCCCCGTTTTTGACTGGATTTTCGCAGGTGGGGGGTCAGGCTATAGCCCAGTCAGGGCCGTGCCGTCCGAGGTTACCGTGTACGCATGGCGTACAGTACGCAGTGCAGAACAAGGCGAATGTTATACCGCTACACTTAACGGCCTGTGGAGCCCTCTCTGTAGACGCAACCGTTAAGCGGTACGTCCTACAGTGTGTTCGGCTTGTTACTACGAGGTACGACACATTTGGTTCGTGATTGTTCGCGGTCGTTTTCCTTATAAACTGAGTTGCGAGCAATAATGAGACCCCACCACACCCCTAACCCTCTCGCTACTTTTTCCGTGTAGAAAACATTAAGACTTGCCTTCTTGGGCGCACCTGAGCAGCCGCTGATGAAGAAATCTTTCGCTCCGTCACAGTGCGAGAGAATGGTAAGGACGCTGCCTGTACGTTGATTATGAAGACCGCCAAGAACACTGCACGAAACTATGTACAGGAATATTAACTGATCTATTGTATCATCGATTAACAGATCTATGCGGTCAGACTCTCTCGATTATAAAGCTCACGCATTTCTAGTGATACCGTGAGTCGTTTGCGGGTCACAGAAAGAGCCACGATTTCGTTTCCAGCAAGACATTGCGTGGAGTATTGCGCAGCAGGCGTGTTCACACCGTTTGCGTCGACAGCGCGCATACGCCCTGCCGGCCGACGGTGAGTCAACTGTCGCCGGACCCTCGCATGTTATACGGCGAAAAGGACGGCACCGCGCGTCCGGTGGATTTAGACGCTGTTTATTCGAGAGCGGGGGCGGAGCTCGCACGATGGCGAGGTCAGCGGGGGGTCAGGATCGCGCTCCGCTACAGGGAAGGTGGGGTCGCGGACACTGAGCCACCGGGGGAAGGGTAGGGTGGAGAGAGGGGGGTGCGCGCACGTTCGAAACGGCGGCGTTCGAACCCCAAGGTTCACTCACCTTCTTCTACTCATCGGGCACCCGGCGAACGAAGAGAGAAACGCAAAGAAAAGGAGGAGGCGGGAAGGATCGGGAAAAGAAAGGGAGTGATTCAAGGTTGGCGACCTCTGGCCCTGACTTGAGTGATACGAACGGTGCGTTCCGCCACTCCCCTATATTGCGTCTCGCTCTATATACATTTCTTTTTGCTTGTTCGTTTGAGTATTCTAGATCTTCCTTGAATGCGCGCGCGCGCCCTCTCTTATCCTCGCGCGCGGCGGGGTTCATAACAAATCGACGCTCTTTGCTGCGCGGCGGCACGGAATTGTGGAAACACGGCACACAATGCGCGGCATATACATGTTTCCCGCGAGGGCTTGAAGACTAAATTTGTTTGCGTTTCCTTCGCCGGAAAGTTTTCCGCGTTTCCTTACACTTCCCGGAGAAACGCCTCGACGCGCTGGAAATTTATGTCCGCGCGCCCGGAAGATATGTATTTTCTAGGGTGGCGGTTCGGAACGGGTTACACTATTTGCGACGAGATCGAGGAAAAGCCGCGAGTCCGTTTTCACCCCCTTCCGTCCGCGGTGCCAGTGTGGTTGCGAAGAAAGCGTGCGATCGCTGCGAAGCAAGAACCCCGGGTACAGGGGATTAGCGAAAGGGGTATGATTGCGTTTCTTGTGCATGATTTAATGCCTTCTCCCGGCAGCGGGCGCACCCATATACTATACACGCGCGCCTAGCTGCCCTTCCTCTGGTAACGCCGCCATGTAGTTTTGGGATTACAGCCTGTAGGAGAACGCGCGGCGTTATTGTGTTTGTCGTGCGCGAAAGGCCAGTTGGCCGGCGCGGCCGCAAAGGGTTTGACGCCGTTCGTGTAAGTCCGAGGGCGTCGAACTCTCCGGCTGCTGCCTTAATGGCGACCAAGTGTGTGTAAAGGTGTAGGATTACTTGCGCTTTCCGCCCGCGTAGCACGAGCGTTTGAACACCTGCTCCATATTGTACTCTTGAACGCGCTGTATAAAGTCTTTGTTGCCACCGCGGCCAGAGCTTGTGGTTTCGCGAACGAGGTACGCGCCCATTGGAATCGTTTGTATATATGACAAACGTCCTTATCACGAAAATTAGCCGAGATTAGCGAGATTAGTTGAAATCAGACCAACCTGTAGCCTTGTGCTCTAGAAGGTTCGGTAGCTCGTTACTATCTTGCACTGACGTCAGTGCGGTCGCCATGTTGGAGCCCCAGCAGCGCAGCGAGAAGACGCGTCTCAATTTCAGCTACTTGAAATTAACGCTGTGGAGACTAATGTCTCATTGGGAAGGTTGCTACTCCATCGTCTATGTTAGATCAACGATGTAGGCCGCCTGCGCGTTTCGCGCGTGCTGCCATTGTAACAGGTAGTCGACGGCATTTCAAGCTGCGTCACTTCGACTGAATGACCGACTGATATCTCCAGTGGACTTTCTCTTCTTTCCATCTTTCCATCCCCCTTTCCCTTTCCCCAATGTAGGGTAGCCAACCGGGCTCAGTCCTGGTTAACCTCCCTACCTTTCTTTTATCATTTTCTCTCTCTCTCTCTCTCGGCTGGTAAAGCATGTGGTAGCGGATTTTATTCCCGGTAACGGCAGCTGCGTTCCGATGTGGACGGAATGCAAGATAATTCTCGGTTACCGCGTTGCGGGTTCACTTCAGATAACGCAAGGTAGTTCCAAATTATTCCGGTTCGAGTTATTCAAAACGAACCTTGTCCTCCTCCATTCGTACAACAAGGTTCACATGATCAATACGGGAAGCAAATTGCATGAATGGCACTCCAACATGGCGCCCATGACATCACATATACGTGCAAGCCACCTATATTGCACTGACTTGGTGGCACTTACGGCTGTTACGGACAGGGCAACCGCCTTATGACGCCTTTGACGACTTCCGGAGAGTCCGCACGGATAGAGTTGTTGAGCCTTTACAACTCCTCATGGCAGGAGGGAAATGTTCCTGACGAATGGAAAGTAAGCCGCCTGGTGCCACTCTTAAAGCAGGGCAAATCCCCATTAGAACTCACCTCTTACCGCCCAATAGCGCTGGCTAGCTGTGTAGGAAAGATAATGGAACGGATGATCCTTGGCCGCCTGGAATGGTACCTTGAATACTACAAGATTTATCCGATTTCCATGGCTGGTTTCCGACGTGACCGCTCTTCTATCGACAATGTGGTTGATCTCGTTTCATATGTCCAGCACGAAAAGTCCCGTAAGCGTTTATCTGCAGCTTTATTCCTAGATGTGAAAGGGGCATACGATAACGTATTACATGAGGCCATTCTCGACGCCCTTGCGACGGTTGGCCTAGGTGGTCGAGTTTTTTTGTGGATTGCAAGCTACCTATCTGCAAGATCATTCTTTGTGTTAACTGACGATGGCCCAACTACGCGACTCTATACCAGCAGGGGCGTTCCTCAAGGCGGTGCTCTCAGCCCGACGCTATTCAACCTCGCTCTTGTTGGACTTGCTGAGTACTTGCCAACTACCATCAAAATTTCAATATACGCTGACGACATCTGTGTCTGGACTTCGGCAGTCACACGTCCTCAGATACGTGCGCGACTTCAAAGAGCGGCCACTTTGACAGCGAACTACTTGTGTAAACAGGGTCTCAGCATATCACCAGAAAAATGCGCACTAGTAGCATTTACTCGCAAACCGATGACGCCTTATATCATCTCAATCAATGGGCGGACCATTTCCTATGTCCGAACCCACAGATTCCTTGGCGTAATTATTGACCGAGACCTCTGTTGAAGCCCGCACGTGGCCTACATGAAACGGCGCCTGACAGCAACTTCCCAGTTGTTTCAATACTTGGCAGTAAAGACGTGGGGGGATGTCAGTAGACGCAATGCTTAAACTCTACAGAGCTCTCTTTCTCGGTTTTCTAAGATATAGTCTACCTGTACTGACCAACACCTGCAAGACAAATATTCGTGTTCTGCAGGCAGCACAAGCTCAAGCACTCAGAGTCTGCCTTGGTTTGCCCAGATGCACCTCAACAGAGGCAACTCTTGCGATTGCTCGGGACCATCCAATGCGAACTCACATTAAGGTGGAAGCCCTGAGAACGCATATCAGACATTTTGCACGTGCCACCTATCACCACCTTGCAGCACTACCTTCAGAGGCACCAATCATCATTCGCTAAAACTATCATCAAATACAACGACAAACTTCCATCGGGCTTCACCGCTGCATCTAAACCATCGATACCCCCTTGGTGTCTTATCAGCCCTACAGTCCATCTCAGTGTACCGGGAATCGGAAAAAAGTCTGAACTGTCGTCGCCTGTGCTGAAACAACTGTCTCTGCTTCTTCTGCACGAGAGGTACGCGGACAGGGAACACATTTATACCGATGGTTCCACAAACACCCAGTGTTCGCCCGGTGCTGTCGTTGTCCCAGCAAAAGCTATTACCATCAGCTTTAGGACTGACCACCCAACAACATCGACATCTGCTGAACTAGCTGCTCTTCGCGCTGCACTTCGTGTCGTCAATCGGGAGCCACCTCGACAATGGTCAATCTTCAGCGATTCAAAGGCAGCCCTACAATCTGTACTATCAGCTCTGCATCGCGGGCCATTCGAACAGCTCGTATTCGATATTAGATGCCTACTCCATACATCACAGGAGAAAGGACACCACGTGACGTTTCAGTGGCTGCCAAATCACTGCGGCGTCAGTGGAAATGAAGACGCCGATAATGCCGCTCGGGCAGCTCTTGAAGACGCACAAGAAGAGGCCATACCGCTTTCACGATCCGACGCAGCTAGCAGACTTCGAGTGCTTGCACATGAGATCACGCTATCTTTATGGTGCACTCCAAACAGCCAGACCACCCAGAGAAACCGTCAATACCATCTGCCCTCTTTGATGCATTTCTATATGCCAACTGGACTGCGTCGAAGAGAGGCGACTCTGCTTTATCGCTTATGGCTGGGGGTGGCTTTCACTAAATCTTACTCCTTCCGCATTGGAATGGACGACAACAATCTCTGTAATGCCTGTCTTTGCGAGGAGACGCTGGAACATGTTCTGTGCGACTGTCCTGAATATAATGTTCAGCGACAGTCCCCGGCATCTGTTCTAGCGCGCCTTGACAGTAGCCCATTGTCCCTCGACACGATTTTCACATGCCGCCGACAGAAGATATCGCAGGTGAAGGCGACAAAGGGACTACTTCGGTTTTTGAAAGAGACGGGATTGGACAAGCGGCTGTGAGAGTGACGTCGCGTACCATGCCAGATTGATGGACTCCAACGGACGATGTGTTTAGTTAGTTTAATGGGGTTTAATGGCGCAAAAGCAGCTAAGGCTATGCTGCGCCAAACACGAGGTGTTCTAAAATACAGTTTATAAAGTGAAAGACTGTGTTAATAATCTATATTTTATGTAAAAATCCAGTGTCGTCTAAAAATTTACGGACGTCACAAAATGGGACTAGTGGATCATCGCCTAAAATTAAAGCAGGGTGTAACGGTATGTGTTGTTCATATAATTTGTGCAAGAGTGTTCGTCTGTGTGTTTCAATCTGCGCACATGTGAGTAATATGTGCATAACTGTTAGTGGCTGTTGACATTTCTCGCATGTTGGTGTGTCTTCTTTCCTAAGTAGGTAACTGTGTGTGATGTGTGTGTGCCCGATGCGTAGTCGGCACAAAACTACTTCGATGAACCGCTCCTGATGATAGCATGACTTCCACTCCCCAACTATGGGTTTCGTGAGATGTAGCTTGTTGTCGGAACAACGGTCCCATTCGCGTTGCCATTTTACCGTTAAGGCTTTTCTAATTGCGCGGATGCTATCTTTGTATGGGAGTGCTGTGTTTGTAATGTCTTCGTGTGCTGCCATCAATGCATATGTATCAGCTGCTTCGTTACCCGGTATCCCAACATGGCTTGGCACCCAGCAGAAACGAATTGACCTCCCGTATTCATTAAAAGCCACCATGTTTAAAATATCTCCAATCAGGGGTTCACACTCAGATTTCTGATGTAGTGCCTTCAGTGTGCTTAAAGAATCTGTGTATATGACTGCATTTGTGTGTTTATAAGCGATAATTTTTTTCACAACAACCCATATGGCGAAAACTTCGGCCGTGAAAACAGAGGCGTGTTGTGGCAATCGAATGCTTTTTTCCCAATTTTCCGTTGTGACCCCCACACCCACGTGTTCTTTCGTTTTGGAGCCATCAGTGTAATATTGCACGTTATTTTTATATTTCTCCTGAAGTTCACGGAATTCTTGTGTAATGTGTTCGCGTGGGGTGTCTTTCTTCTTTAAATGTGTCAATTTCCAGTCACATAACTGTTCAAAATCGTACCATGGGGGCAAACGCTGTGGCTTTCTGGCAACCTCGAGCACTTCGCAAGGAATGTCATAATCCCGGACATAATCCTCATATCGCAGGACAAGCGGTTTGATCATGTTCGGTTTATTTGTATAGTGTAGGCGTGAGTTGCATTGTGTGAGGATGTTGTAGCATATGTGTTGTGGTGATGACTGAATTCTTAGTACGTAGGAAAAAGTGAGTAATGCTCTGCGCTGGTGTAAGGAGGGTTCATTACACTTAACATATAAACTTTGAATAGGTGAGGTTTTGTAGGCACCACTTGCCAGTCGCAATCCAAGGTTATGTACTGGATCAAGTCGTTGGATGTAGGACTGTCTGGCTGAGCCGTAAACAATAGAGCCGTAGTCTAAAAGGCTGCGAACAAGAGAGCGGTAAATACGTAAAAGACACGTTCGGTCGGAACCCCAGTGCTTATGAGATAAAACTTTCAGGATATTCAATGCTTCATTTGCCTTAATCTTTAGTGTTTTAATGTGGGATAGGAAGTTTAGTTTTTTGTCAAAAATTACTCCCAAGAATTTATATTCTTGTTTAACCGGCAGCGCGACATCATTCAATTTTACATCCGGGTCTAAGTACAACCCTCGTTTTTGCGAAAAAAGCACTGTAACAGTTTTCTGAGTAGAGAAGCGGAAGCCATTTTTCTCAGCCCACTCCATTAGTTTATTTATTGTTATCTGGAGCTGTCTCTCACACGTTCGTAAGTTTGAGGCGCGGCATGCTATTTGTAGATCATCGACATATATGGAGTGCATAACGGAGGTGGGAATAACTTTGTTGACAGAGTTCATTTTTACTATAAAGAGTGTTGTGCTAAGTACGCAACCTTGTGGCACGCCGTTTTCTTGGATAAATGTGCGCGAGAGCACAGTGCCTAGACGGATTTGGAAAGTTCTGTTGGACATAAAATCAGCGAGACAGTTTAGCATTTTGCCACGGATTCCTAACGCGGCGAGGTCACGTAAGATACCAAATCTCCACGTGGTGTCGTACGCTTTTTCAAGGTCGAAGAACACTGCCAGGCAGTGCTGTTTTTGTAGAAATGCTTCACGTATTTCGTGTTCAAGTCGGACGAGGTGGTCCGTCGTTGAACACCCTTTCTTATAGCCGCACTGGTGAAAATCGATGGAGTTACGTGTATCAAGCGTGAAGGTTAATCTCGCATTTACGACACTTTCGTATGATTTCGCCAAACAGCTTGTGAGGGCAATGGGTCGAAAGCTACTTGGGGATGTGGGGGATTTACCTCTTTTTAAAAAAGGCACAACTATTGCGTTTTTCCAACTTGTTGGCATGCTTCCAGATTCAAATACTTTGTTAAAAAAATTAAGGAGAGCATTTACGGATGCTGGGGACAGGTGTGCAAGCATGGAATAATGAATGCGGTCAGGACCTACTGCAGTTTTCTTGCCAGCACAGAGAACCCTGTTAAGCTCTTGTAGCGTAAATGGAGCGTTGTATTCGTCTCTTGACATACACGCAGTTGGTAGCTTCTCTTTTTCTGCCGACAGTTTGTATTTTAAGAACCTGTTTGAATAATTAGCCGAGCTAGAGATGTTATAGAAATGTTCCCCAAGTATATTCGCTTGTTCTTGTAGTGTTGTCTGAGTGCCTGAAGGTGTAAGTATGGGTATCGTGTATGGTGAGTAGTCCCCCTTAAACTTTCTGACCTGGTCCCACATCCTTTTAGATGTAACGGTGCTGTTAATCGTAGATACATATTTTTGCCAAGAACATTTTTCTGCCTGTCTCCGGATACATCGAGCTTTCGCTTTGGCTTGTTTAAAATTTAGAAGGTTGTTATGTGTTGGGTACCTGCGTAAGATTCCCCAGGCCTTATTTTGCTGCTTTTTTGCTATGGTGCATTCATGTGTCCACCAAGGATTAAGTTTTTTGCGAACAACGCCAGAAGATTGCGGAATGGCCTTTTCGGCTGCAGAAATAATACAGTTAGTAAATTTTTCATTTATTTCTTCAGTGCTTAAGTCTGTTAAAGTGAGCTCCTCCAGCCTGGCATTTTCCGTGAAAACAGACCAGTCTGCCATTTGTAGTTTCCAACGGCGCGGTTTGTGAGATATAATGGGTAGTGTTGATGTGAGGTTGATTATAGCAGGTAGATGATCACTGCCATATGATGTCTTCAGTACATCCCATTTAAAAACGGTAAAAATGTCGGGAGAGCAGAATGCTAAATCAATGCAGCTAAAAGTACGTGAACTGGGTGAAAAATGAGTTGGCGCGCCTGAATTTAAAAGACAGATGTTATTAGTCAAAATAAAATCTTCGATAAGTTGTCCTCTTTGGTCATTCTTATCGCTACCCCAAAGAGTGCAGTGAGCATTAAAATCACCAACTAAAACAAAAGGCTCCGGCAGCTGGTCAATTAAATCTTCCAAATCTCGAGTTGTGAAATGGCTATGGGGAGGAATGTATAATGAACAGATGGTTACAGTCTTAATTGATAAAACGGTGACAGCTACTGCCTCGTGCGGAGTATTTAATGAAACGTTCCGTGTAGGGATGCCGCCTTGAACGACAATAGCGACACCTCCTGACAGACGACTGGAGTGTTCGCGGTCCTTTCTTGTAACTGTAAAGCCTTTAAAGGGACCCTGAAACGATTTTGGCGATTTTCTACAAACGTACTGAGTCGTTAGAGTAGGTTCTTCTGATCATTAATTGATGCATCTAAGTGCTCTGCGTAAAGCGTGTAATTTATTATAAGGTTTTAAAAATACCCATCGCTGCCGATCGCAGCGCACTGCTCGGCGGAATTTTAAGCCGCCCCTACCCATATGATGCAAATAACCCATATTACGTCACATGGGCGAGCTATCTGATTGGCTGACCAGGGCGCGTGGTCGATAATTTTTCCAACTTTATGGTGAACAAATGATGCTCGTAATAGTTGGAATGTTAGTTACTTTGTTTTTGTAAAAAGAAAATAACTTAAAGAGAACACACAAGAATAGTTTTTTAGTACCCTTCAGCACTTCCGGCACACAGCAAGTGTCGTCTGCTTGTGTTACAACGTACTCCATTTTGACGAGAGCTCCGCGGTCAGAGTCAGTTTCATTCTTTTCGCGAGCACTATGATTTGACTTTGTTGCCTTGTGGACTGCAAACCTAGCGACCTGCAAACCGCGAGGCAAACGCAAGCGCAAGGGGACAGGGTCTGGCCGCTTGACTGTGCCGGGATGAGCCACGAGATGAGCAGAAGGGCAAATGTGAACGGTCTGCACGGTGCAGCCACCTGGTGGCACAGAGCTCAACCATACACAGTAGCAGCAACGAAGTGTATTCTTTGCTGCTGGTGTGTATTTTTCGCAGGAGTGTAATCATCAACACGTTGATTTATAAATGTTTAAAATGCTTTACACTTGGTTAGAGCAATATTAGCGCTTTGTTTGACTGGTTAAGCGCTGCGCCAGCAAGTGTCTGGACCGTGCAGACCGATCAGGCTGCTCACGTACGTCTACGCTAAAGTTCCTTCATCAGCTTGAGTTTATGCCTCCAGTCATTTGCCGAAATGACCAGCTTGCCTGTTTTTAGCGGAGTACCGGACACGTTCGGCGCTACGACAGAATGCTCGCAACGCACGCTGCTTCGATAGCTCTCGGTCGACGGCCAAGCGGCTAGCGGAGAGGTCTCGCGCGGGAGGGGGCTTGCTCCTAAACAACCGGAAGTGAGCGATGTGACGTCGCATCGTGACGCTGAACCAGTGAAGGCGGAGCTTAGCGCCGCTCGCTCGGCGAGCGAGTTGAGGAGGAAAAGCATAGCTAGGGAGGAGGGTAACTTCCAATCGCTTCCAGCTCCATTAATACGTAACGCTTCACTTAAATTGTGGTGCGAATGTTCTACTTAAGCTGTACCCTACGCGCCTACAAAATTTGTCCGAACCGTTTCAGGGGCCCTTTAAGGAAATTTGTATGCTTTGGTCCTATAGGTTCGTTTCTTGAAGGCAGAATGCCACTGGTGATAACTTATTTATGATATCTTTGATGTCACCTAGATTGTGAATTAGGCCTCTGCAGTTCCAATGAATGATAAAAGCCATCTTATTGGAATTTGGGAAAAAATACTTATGTGTGTGAGCTTACAAATTGTAGGTGACATCTATATAAAACCTGGTTACTCTTAATGAAGGGCGGTAACCACTCAGGTTACCTTTCCCTTTCTCACAGAAGTTAAAATATGTTTCTCCTTCTGTGTGCGCTCCAAGGAGCGCGGGTCTTTTGGCGTCAATGACGCCGGGATTTTTGGGTCGACGTCCATCGCCTTTTCCGAGGCACTGGACGATCGAGAGCCAGGCGCCGAGACGCGCGTCTCGGGCCGTGGGGTACGCTTTAACTTCGGGCCCTGCGGCACTGTTGTCTGCGGGCCCGTATTCGTTGCTGGTGGAGCAGCACTGGCTGCAGCCACCAAGGGGGCGGTTGGGGTTTCTACAGGAGTACCGGAAGTGGACCCTGTAGATTCCTGAGACCGGTGTGGCGCTGCCCCCTGCCGCGTCACACTGGCATAGCTTACTTGAGGTAAGTGCGCTAACCTTTTCCTCGCTTCATGAAATGAAATCTTTTCCTTTACAGTTATTGCAATTATTTCTTTTTCTCTTTTCCAGCAAGGGCAGCTCCGCGAGTAAGCTGGATGGTCGCCCTTGCAATTGACACATTGTGCGGGAGCATTGCAGTTGTCAGATGGATGGTCGTTGGCGCTACACTTTGCACATGTCTCCTTTCCTCTGCATGATTGTGATGCATGTCCGAACCTTTGGCACTTGAAGCAGCGCCTCGGGTTCGGTATGTATGGTCGGACGTTGATTTTCAGGTAGCCTGCGTCGAGTGAACTTGGACAGTACTGGAGCCAAATGTAAGTATTACGTGTTTTGTGGGGATCTGTTGGTCGTTTCGTCGAAGTGTTATCCTTTGTACCTTGATTACATGTTGCTCCTGGAATCCCTCAAGGAGCTCTTCGTCACTGAGGTTCATGAAATCTTCTTCTGATATTACTCCTCTGCTGGTGTTGAGCGAGCGATGTGGGGAAATTGTGACATTAGTGTCACCGATGCTTTTGAGTTCAGTGAGTTTTTCGACTTGTTCTTTCTTTGTCAGTTCGAGGAGGAGGTCTCCACTTGCCATCTTTGATGCTTTGAAGCCTGATCCGACCGCGCTTGATAGGCATTTGGATACTATGAAAGGTGATAGTTTTCTAATAGTTGTGTTGCCTTCACTGTGAAGGGCATGGAACTTTGGGAAGGTGTCATAGTTTGGTTTTAATTGGAACTGAAATGTTGCTTCGGTGCGCCCTCGTTTTGGAGGGCGATCTTGGAGGGGGGGAAAAGCGTTTGCCATGTAAACACTGGAAAGTTCGGCGGCGATGGTGGCCACCCACCACCGAGCCCAACAAGGGGACGCTACAAGGTTGGAATACCTGCAGACGCCAGCCATGCATCGCCGCTATAACCTAATATATATATACCCAAGGCAGGATATATTACACACGGTTAACCCTTGCCGCCAGGAAATACGGAAGTAATAAGAAGTGAAGAGAAGACAGGAAAGATGTAAAAGTAGGAGATAAAGACGAAGATTCGAGAGGAAGAGATAGGAAGAGGCGACTGCCGATTTCCCCCGGGTGGGTCAGTCCGGGGGTGCCGTCTACGTGAAGCCGAGGCCAAAGGGGTGTGTTGCCGCCGCCGAGGGGCCGTAAAGGTCCAAACACCCGGCATTGGCTCAACCCCCAGGATCCCCTTTTCCCCGGACACGGCTAAGCCGCGCACGGCTACACGCGGGAGGGTCCAACCCTCGTGTGCTCGGGTACGTGGTGTCGCAACGCACCAAACGCCTGCTTGCGCAGACGCCCCTGCGGGGACGGACGATGTGTGTGTGCTGTGCTATGTGCTCTCTCTCCCTCTCCCCCTTCCCCATCTCTATTCTCCCCCATCCCTCTCCCATGTGTAGGGTAGCAAACCGGTTAAGCCAAACTGGTTAACCTCCCTACCTTTCCTTCTCCACTTTTTCCTTCCTTCCTTCCTTGACGACTTCTCTTGGCTGCATGCGCGATGATTTCCGCTGCAACATCAGCGTAAACGGCCTCAACGACTCGGGATTTGACCTTTCTTTATCGGCCTGACAACGTTTCCCTGGTGGTTACAGAGTGTGCGCTCACGTGCTGCTCACGTACTGTCTGGTCACGCAGAGAAGCCGGGTTGCGAAGCCCAACTGCTCTATGAAGTCACACAGTGTTTTTGCGAGCTACGTGTCGCGTGCGAGGAGGACCACGTGGCCATAATAACGCCTCGGCCCTGTCGTCCGGCAGCACGCGCACGTGGTATATATCAGCTCAGGAGTTCCTCCCGCGGTTAACCTCCCTACCTTTCCTTCTCCACTTTTTCCTTCCTTCCTTCCTCCCGCGGTACCTTGAAAGCACTGCACGGCAGGAACCAGTGTTCGCGAGGATAGCATGCTTACAGCATGATCGGTGCAAGCATTCCTGCGTTCCTCAGGAGTCTGCCTTCCAGGAGGGGCTCCCGATGGCGTGGAACCGTCAACGCGTTTGCGCGGATCAAGCGAGCCGATACGGACGTGCGGATGTTGCCGGGGAAGGTGATGCGCAGCGGCGCGGGAGCGGAACAAAAACGAGAGTGGGCGGAGACGTAGCATGGCGTTATTCAGGTTCAGCCGGCCCCGCTCCGTTTCTGGGAACCTGCGTCGCGAAAGTTGCGTCGGATGGCTGCCACAGCACTGGTCTCGCCTCTCGCGCTGTGTTCGCGGGAGAAGACAGCCGTAGAGGAGGCGTTCCTGTTCTCCCATACAGAAACGAAGTTGAAAGAGGGGTGGGGGGTGGGGGGGGGGGCAGAAGTAATGTGTCTTCGCATACGGGATGGTGAACTGATGTCTATTCCTTTTTATATTATTTTCCGCTTCCTTACGTTGAACTCGCTTCTACCATGTGCTCTTATATACAATACGCCCACGCGAGTGTGTTTTGTACGCGTCTACATTGTGTGGTGTGCTCCTTGCGCCGACAACGGTGTAAAAAAAGAAAAAGAAGCTGAGCAAGCATAACCGAAGAAATAACGAAAGAAACAAAGAAAGAAGGAAAGAGAGAAATAAACAGTCAAATGATGGGTGGTTTCATTATTTGTGGCAGCCAAACCCACTGTTCTCGAAAGCACTGCAGTGGACGCGGGGGCACAGCTTTTTAAAGTCGCAGTTCGGTCTTGCGCCGCTGTTGTATATACTTGTTGCACTTACGTTCGTTGCCCCTCTTTGAAGTTTCGAATCTGTTCGAAAACCTCTGGGTTCTCCACACGTTTTTGCCGCTATCCTGGCGCCCCCGGCTCCCCGGACGAGCTTGACCGATCTCTTCGGCGTCGCTTGTGGGTTCGGGCATCCGATAATGCGTTCGCGGAAGACTCCTATATAATACGTTGTGTGTTCTAAGAACGTATGAGCTGCTTTTCCTAGGTCAAGCTTTCTTTTCGACTTCCTTCCACTTTGCGGACACGGCCTGCTGGTTCCGGACATAGTGCAAGCTGGCACCGGATATAGTACAAACCGAGGCGGCCCGCCGCAGCGGGTGACGTACTTATGTATAAGCGCGGACGCGTACATCAACAGAAACACGCCCGCCGTTGTGTTTTCACCGTTTTCATTCCGTTGTGATCATTCCTTCGTTTTCGTGTCATAGCCATCGCTCAGACGTCTTCGCTCTGTCGCCGTACTTGCGATTGTCATTAGACGATTACGAGTCCTGTAACTTTGCCAAGATTGTTTCAATAGTATATACTACGAATTTATAACCAGTTCAGCTAAAGTGAAATAGCCCACTGCAGTTGGCCTTTTGAACGTGGAGATGGCGCCCACAGGAACGCTGACGCACATTAAACCTACCCACATTAAGATGTGTAGCCCTAAAGAAACACTGGAAGCACCTTTCTAGCGCTCAACGGGCAAGCGGTACTTCTTCATAGGCCGAGAATGTCCTACAGCTCTAAGTTCGAGTGACACTTTTTGCGGCGATCTCGTGGGCGTTGCCATGTTTTATGAGGTGGTGACGCGTCCATTGCTTGCCTCAACTACTTCCATTGTTTCCGTGTTGACTATATATGGATGCGTATGACGCTGGTGCGGCTTAGCAAACCTCTGTTTCGAGAGATATCGCAAGCGGTGACAGGGTGGACGGCACGAAGCTTTATCAACAGCTTCAGAGAATGTGCAAAAGCGCTTTGGAAGCTGATTAAGCTACGTCCAAACTGCGCGAGCAACGCATATAGTGCTTATCTTAAAAGTGAGGCTAAATACGTATTCCAAGCTTCCACTCATGAATTAAATCAGGATTAGCGTGTTTTGCTCTTTGTCCTTTATTTGGCAAATATTTTGAGGCAGCGGCCTGTCGTATTTTCGAATTAGTAAATTTCCTTGGTGCGGTTACTATCAGGTTATTTTCTGCCTAACTCTCGCGGGCTTGCTCAGTTCCGATAGATTTGGTCTTGCTGCGTGCAAGGCTTGAAACGTAGCTGTTTCGTACAATGTAAAACCTTGAAGCAAGGATGCTTTATCGCTAGTAACTCGCTTACTCTTGTGGTCTGTTACGAAATATTCAGCTTCGACCATTCGTGTGCTATCGGTGTAGTCCGTCATTTGATGTGCATATATGGGGCGCATATATTCAAGTTGGCGTCCGTTCCCTTATTGACACGTTGGCGATAGAGTTGGCGTGAGATTCCGTGCCAGTTGGCGTAAATGGTAGGTGTGCTGATACCGTGCGCGAAACGTACTTTGACAGGAGGCAGAGCTAGTCCTTTTCTAACTGTTTAACGAGCGGTACTCACCCTTGTCGACGTTCCGGGGCTGAAGCACTGTCTTTGAATGTTAGCGATACAACGCTGGCCGATGAGCAAATTTCTGCATCCTCGATGAAAGCCGTACATCTCGAAGTGCGGGTAACACGTACGGACAGTTGCAGCAGCGGTTCGCGAACTTGTACATACATATTCATTCCATTCCTTAATATGCCAGTCCCTATTTCTGCATCCAACAACTGCGCACGTCTTCAATCCACACGATTCAACCTAGCATGATTGGAGCACAGCGCGTTAGCTAGCGAACACTCAGTTGCACTTCCGACAGCTGATCGCACGGAAGCAAAGTGGAAGCGGTAATGGTTTCGTATTGGTGCGCTGTCGCTGAGGCCACGTGCGGCGTGCCGCCGGAAGCGCCATCTCGTTTCCCTAAAACAAACTGCTCCACGAAAATAGTTAATACGAGGGCGAATCAGAAAGTTTTTGCCTTATTTTTTTTTTTCTAGCCAAATTACGGCTGTAAATGCGAAGTGAACATGCATCCATTCCCAGCGGTGGACCTTTCTTGGACTGGCCCGGCCTTATCTACCATTGGATTGGATTGGATTGGAACCAGTAGCTCCGCGACACGGCACTACTGTCAGTTGTTGAAGATGGCGGTTGTTCTTCACACGTCCACGGCGCACGAGCAACGAAGCGCGATTCGTTTTCCATGGAGCAAGGGACGAACGCCAATCGAAATCCACAGGGAAATGCAGCCTGCGTATGGGGGAAAATGTCTCGCTTTGAGAAATGTGAGGTGGTGGTGTTTTGAGTTCGCAAAAGGCCGTGAAGACTTGCATGACAATGAGTGTTCGGGGACACCAAATTCTACCACAGGGCATCTTAAATTTAGTGCTGCGATGGGACAAATGTCTGAATTGGTGGGAGTACCTTGGAAAAAATAGTGTAAGGCACGTAGAAAAGTACGTATATTTGTGGCTAAGTATTATTGTGGTACGTTAATATAGTACGTATATCTGTAATTACCTTTATGTACCTTATTGTGGCTAATAAAATATAGGGGCAAAGACTTTCTGATTCGCCCTCGTAGAAGTGTGATGCGCCCTTCAGAGTCTGTCTGTCTCATACGTTACGACTGCAGCCCCGTGGTACATGTTGAACCCGCACTGAAACAGTTCACACAAAACAAACTATTAGACACCAAGAACGAAAACAAAGGTGTTGTGTTCAATAACGCGGTTAGTGCATCTAAGTGCAGTCGTTATGCCGTTGTGTTACCAGCCGCGCTATGCTAGCAGTGGTGCCTGAGAACCATTGTACCAGAAAAATACGATACATCATGCGTAGAAAGAATCAGCAGACCATAAGGTCGGGGTGCGTAGGTTTAGGCAGTGCCAGTAGATCAAGATCGCAAAGAGGTGGGTAGGCAGCATCAGTAGATCATAACTTGGTCGTAGGCATAACGAATGACCTCGAGAAGGGGAGGAAGTTTATGTGCCTGTTGATTGACAGCCATGGAATCATTGGAGGTTATAATGCTATTGGATCCCAGTCGCTCAGGTGTAGTGTGAGAATCTGCTAACTTTGTATTTTCCGCTTGTTTTTACAGTGAAGCTGTTAGCCTGTCGGTGGTCGGCATTTTTCGTGTCCGCGCCCTTTAGCAAAAATGTGGGCCGATCCCGGCGGCAGGGCAGCGCAGGCGCAGTGGCTCATGTACCCTCTCAATGCATAGGCTTAAAGCACTCGGCAAAGTGAAGTGAAAAGTGCATACATTTTTTTTTTTAGTTACGCATGCATGCAACATAAAGAACAGCATTCGTTTCAATAAAGAACAAGCACAAAACAAGCGTCCGAACGACATAATCGACGATAAGGCGCTCCTGATAACAATGCGAAGCAGGGAGCGCTCCCCGCATACGTTTCCCGCCAAAGATAACGGTTGCGCAAGAAGCCGCGGCGACGGCAGCTTGCGACGTGGAGAGTGACGTCACTAGCCTTTCGCATATCAAAGAACGAGCCTAGCAAGTCATCTCATTGTTATTGTAGCACCGCTATGGGTACGCAACACATACTTAGGACTCCCGAGGATCAGCGTGAATGCGAGGAGCGCCAAATGTAGAAAGAAACGGCAATGCGACCAGTGGCGGCGTACTTCCGAAATTATCGTTACTCTAAATAACCATCACTACCACTACTCTAAAGCAATAAAGCACTGCATAACCTCCTCAGCATTTGTAGTGGTGGTTTTCAACAGCTCCGCCGGACATACACTTTCGCAGAGCCGGTATGGCTCTGCGAAAGTGTACACCGGCAGACAGCGACCCTCTGCGCCCATTCGCTACTGGTCAGCTGCGTCATACCGAGGAACACATGAAAGTCAAAATGGAAAGCTGGAAAGCAAGAGCGATATCCCGCGCAACCTGCATCCGTTCCACGAGCGAACGAAGTGCCCCTAACCACTGCAGGCACAAAACCGGCGCCAACAGCGGCCCTCTGCGACGGCAGACTGTTCTCACTAGCATATACGCAAAGGAAGCCTTCGCTATAGCGCTGGTTCTCGTCTGCCTATAGGAAATAAAGTGGAAAAAAAAACAACACTCGAATGCTGTCTGCGCAGCGAGCAGACGTTTTCGCGTCTCGCCCCTCCTATTTACGTCTCGCGAGCACCGCGCTACACAAGCAAACAAACAGGAGACTCCTATAAACGCGACGCGCCAGCCGATGAACCTAATATTACGGCACAACAAAGACCGCCCACTCCGCGACACAAAAGTGGCGTTCGCTTGTTTGTCCCGCCCGCTCGGTTTGTTTGCGAAGCCCGGAGCGGAAACGCGATGACAAACCCCTTTTAACAAATAAGGGGCCACCGCGCGCGAATTGCGGAACACTTCCTCCTCCTGCCCCTTTCATCTCCCTCTGCTTCCTCCTGTGCGTCCGCACTTCTGTACACGCGTCTGGACGTACAGCGAGCAGACGAAAAAAAGAAGACCCCACTCGGCAGGTCAACCAGCGGGGTGGCGCTGGGAACAACGTGGCAGACAGCGGAAGGAGACAAGTGAGAACGACGCGGCCAGCCTACGAAACGTCCGTTGCATCCGTTTCCGATAAGTTACCTCACCGAGTTTGTACGCACACAAACCTTACGCCGCACCAATCGCCCCTACCCCTACTCCCCACTACGCCACCGCCCGCTGTTCCCTTCCACCCTCTCAATCGCGTTCCCTCGCTCCTTTCGACTGTCTTCCTTGACTTCCCTTTCACGCGTCCCTTCTTGCCTCGGGCTTTCCCGACTTCTTGGGTGGACAGCGCTGCTTTGTGGGCGGGAAGCTCGCTTGACCCCGCGGCTGATGACCCTTGGCGGATGTTTGTCGGAACCCTTTTTGTCGTCGCATTGTTGCCGAGGGTCTTAAGAGTTACCGACGCTCCTTTTAAGGGACACCCCCAGCAGAGCGAAGAAGAAAGCCTCTCTGGGAGCGTCAGGTTCCCGTTCCCTTGCCTGCTGCAGCCTTGGGACGAAGGCGAACTGTACTTCTCGCACACAAAATGCAACACACTAATCCCCTCCCCCTCCTACCTCCCCCCTCCCCTTTTAGTGCATGCGTGCCTTGTGGGTCCGCTACAGAAACTTTCCGCGTTTCCGCCCGCTCGAGGTGACCGCCTGTGCCTCGGCTTTTGTGGCTGGTGCATGTGGATCGAGCATTCTGGTACACTTGGGCGTCGTCTGCCTGCCCTGTTAGTTCTCGGCTCTGGTCCAGAACTGTGCTTATGCTGCGCACTGGGTTTGGGCGCTCGAGCGGAAATAAAGAAAGAGAGAAAAAGAAACGTGACACGTGAAGGACCCTCGCGCGCTCGGTTCTTGTGCGAATTTGTTCCGGTTGTCTTCCTTTCGCCTGACGTGTCGCGTCGACTTGGTGGCTTGACCTGTCAGCGTGGCAAGCAAAAGGTCACATTTTTTTTTTATCATTTTCTTCAATGGCAGATTGTTTGCTCGAGGTGGCAGCTGAGATTCGACGCGTTAAAGCGTCGTCACGAAGTGTGATGAAATTTGGGAGTGCCCATATTCGGGTGTGACAAGTTTCGCCGGCCCTATTGAACCAACGGGGTAGAGATGTTAGCTGAACCCCCCTTTTTTTTTAACGTTCTGCAACCGTTTCAGGGCCGTTCGCTGTTAAGGCTGAAGGTTCCTCAGGTTGCCTTATTCTTAAGCTTCTCTTTGACAGGTGATGTTTACCTTTAGTTGAAAATCACATTCAATATCTGCGCGAACCACTGTGCAGGGTGATTCGAAGTGGTCGATCGCGTTTCAATCAAGCGCATTTTGGAAAATAATGGCCCATAATATAACGGATGACAAATGAGGACATATGCACCAACATGAGGTCGGATGTTCCCGTCGTTGCAACTTTCAAGTTCTTAGTATGCGCTTGGCACCGCGTAGCAATAGATACGAGTATATATATTCTTGTATCTTGTCTGTCGTGTGGATGTTCTAACCCTAAAAGACGCCCAAAGACAAAATTAAAAAAAATATTGCTGCCGCACGAACTTCGATATAGAATAACCCTTAGATAAACTTGCTCGTCGCTAAATATTTTTTGTCCTTCTTATCGGGCTTATACTGTCCTCCTTTGATATTACAATGTCCATTAAGTCGAGATTAAACTTGTCTTTCTTTACTGCTGAATCGAGGAAAATTCTGTTTTCTTATTGCGCCGTGCCCGACATCTTCGTCGCATCCCACAGTTTGTACTGCACAGAGCTCCGTTATGTGTTCTTGTTCCGGTCATTGTCGCGATGAGTCGGGCAACGCGTCATCTAGGGGGTCATGCCTTCTCGACCATGGTGCCTTCTCGATGATGATGCTTTGTCGGTTCTTTATCTTTTTTTCTCTGCATTGTTAAATTACGTTATTGTATTGCGCGCCGCATACATCAGCTTGCATTGCCCAGAGCTACCATGTAGTAGGGAATACATCTACTTAGGGCAGGTAGTGACGGCGGATCCGGATCATGAGACGGAAATAATCAGAAGAATAAGAATGGGCTGGGGAGCGTTTGGCAGGCATTCTCAGATCATGAACAGCAGGTTGCCATTATCCCTCAAGAGAAAAGTGTATAATAGCTGTGTCTTACCAGTACTCGCCTACGGGGCAGAAACCTGGAGGCTTACGAAAAGGGTTCTACTCAAATTGAGGACGACGCAACGAGCTATGGAAAGAAGAATGATAGGTGTAACGTTAAGGGATAAGAAAAGAGCAGATTGGGTGAGGGAACAAACGCGAGTTAATGACATCTTAGTTGAAATCAAGAAAAAGAAATGGGCATGGGCAGGACATGTAATGAGGAGGGAAGATAACCGATGGTCATTAAGGGTTACGGAGTGGATCCCAAGGGAAGGGAAGCGTAGCAGGGGGCGGCAGAAAGTTAGGTGTGCGGATGAGATTAAGAAGTTTGCAGGGACGGCATGGCCACAATTAGTACATGACCGGGGTTGTTGGAGAAGTATGGGAGAGGCCTTTGCCCTGCAGTGGGCGTAACCAGGCTGATGATGATGATGACCATGTATGTTTTCGTAAGTTTTACTCTTTTTGATATTCACGCGCACTGCATTGAATTCTGCAAAAACCCATTCCTGCTAATGCCTTCACACAGCCCAGCAGTACCAAGTAAATAAATAAATAAATAAATAAATAAATAAATAAATAACCCTTCCTGCTTTGTTCGCTTAAATGTTTCTGCCCTTCGAATGTCCTCACAATACCTCATATTCTCAGCATGAAGCCGTTTCTCTGCAGACAGCAAAAGAAGAGAAAAATTTACAAAAAAAAACAAGCCGTCCATCCGGAAATCACTTCTTTTATGTGGTGAGCGTTCCTCTGTTCTTTATTTCAATCTTCTTCTTCTTCCTCTCCAAGCGCCGGTATCTCACTTACGTCGCCAAAAGTTCACGGTTCCGCGAGGCCCCCCCTTCTCTGGCTGCGTTTCCTACACACTGCCTCCGCTCGGTCGAGCCAGGTCACACAACACTTTGACGGTAGAGCCCCCTTTCAGGGAGCCCCCCTTGGCCTTCCCTCCCTTAAAAAGAATAACACACAAAAAAAGGCCGAGATGCGATATCGGCTTCTGATAACTTTTTCTCTAGACTTACAAGCCTGGCGCTGCCGAGGTTAACTGTCCTCTGTGTCTTCAACGCCCCGTAGTGTTTCATCTTGTTTTTTTTTTGTTTTTATTTTATTTTTTCGCTCAGCCGACGCGCACGGTCAAGCCCCCAACAAAGCGGTGGCTCTCTGTCGCCGAAAGGTTGCGTATTCGCGACACGTACTTCAAAAACGTATACGTGCCCCGGTACAAATTCTGGCAGCCCGCTAGCTCCTTGCCGTTTATCGGGTGTTCGTTTATTCTTTCGGTTGGCGCCGCTGCCGCTTATTTCTCTCCGCGTTATTTTTCGCGTTTGTATCGTCGCCTCTACTGCAAACGGGTGCGTTACCTTTCTTTTTTTTTAATGTTTAATGCCAACCATGTGTACCGAGCTCGGATATCGGCCCCGAACGACATTTAGATATTTATTTACTCCGACTCGCTCGTCTTCTTGTCTTGTCTCTCAAACCGGTAAACGGTCGGGCACCGTTCTCAGATAAGGAGTCGCGTATTTCTTTAATTTTTTTTTACTTCTCGTATAGATACGCCGGTAAACGCCCAAGTCTGCAGCAGCACGTACGCACTACCTGTGGCTACAAAGTAAGCAAATGCGCAACGCTGGCACTGCTAAACAGTGCACAAAACGACTGGTGGTGGTGGTGGTAGTGGTGGTGGTGAGTTGTATAGCAACAGGCGGGTTTAGCCTGGCGATCAAGGCCGGCAATAGCTCTGCACGAGCGTCTCCTGCAGTATCACTGCGGTGTTTTATCACGTGTCTATCAGACAAGTCTCTCCTAAGAATGTGATAAGGAGAGACGTGAAGTTTCTTAGCGGGTTATGACTGATCCTTCGGGCAAAGCAAGCTGTTGCAGGCACACACGCGGAAGGCCCTTTTTTCTTGCAGATTTTCCAGAAGAGCGTCCCTTTTACCTTGGGAACTTCGGGCACGACCACAGAAAGTGTTCAATGTCTCCTACCTCGTCGCATGCCGTGCAGTTCGTAGAATTGATACGATCCCTCTTAAATAAACATGCTGGTGTGCTAGCAGATCCTGTCCTCATTCGATATAGAAGTGAGGCTTCCTCTCGAAGAAATCTCTTGGTCACGCATGGCGTATGTGGTGGAAACCAAAGTGACCCAAAGCAATTTCTAATGTGAGACTTTTTTAACTTGATTACTCTTTGGGTCCTTGGCTTTGGGAGGATGATAAAGCGCTGCGTATGCAAGAGCATCAGCTTTTTTCGTTGCCAGCAATACCATTGTGGGAGGTCAATCCACTGAAACTTTACTGCGAAGCCTTTGTTGCCATGTTCTTTCACGACAGCTAGTGATTTGCACGGCAACGTGATGGACATTAGGACACGATAGAGTCGTTGCAACGCGGACTTTGAGTCCGTAAGGAGAACGCCATTCTGTGGACGCAATGTCTCTAGTTTGCGCAGATCAGCAACTATTGCAGCGTCTTCCACAACGGTCGAAGAGGCTGTATACAGTCTAGACGGCCAGGCCACACATATCTCAGAGAGGGAATATAGAATGCAATGGTCTTCGCTTACTTTTACACAGTCATCTGTGCATACATGGAGGTGATTCGGGTAAGCCGTGTTCAAGTGTTCCAGAACGAGTGACTAGGCTTCTGCAGCTGGAATGCAGCTCTTCGACTACAGTCGTGGTACACTAAAGTTGCATGTGATATCTTCGAATTTGCAGGGTGGGTCTGCCGTTTCCCTCTGTCTCGAGCTGCGCAATCCTGAGGCTCTAAGCGTGCTCAGTGCTGCATAAAAAAATGTGAGCACGGCCTGTTACCTGCCCGCATTAAGAGCGATTTGCAGGGCGAAAACTCACTCAAACGAAGTATCTGGGTGATGAGAGTCTGGGAAACCTGAAGTCGCAGATAGCGTGACTCAGCTTCGTAAGGCACTTTTTGTTCGATGCCGGCGGCTGACGGACTCCCAGGCTCATCCGAAGAGGAGGAGGAGGAGGAGAAGGAGGAGGACGAGGAAAAACGTTTATTGAGCTCTAGAAAGTTTTATGAATTTCGCGGAGTCAGATGGTGTCTTCCATCTTCTTGGCAATGGCCGTCTGCCCCTAGTCCAGGGCTCCGCTGGATGCCGCTGCCAGCTGGGCCCGTCGGATCAGCCCTAGTTGGACGTCCTGACGGTCGCTGGCGAGCATTCCTTCCCATTGCTCCGCACTCGGGTTTGGTATTATTGGTGAAGACGTTTCTGTGTGTGGAAAAGTCTTGCGCACGCCATATCCTCCGTTAGCTTAGCTGCACAGGAAGGTCAGCGATACCGGTATGTACGGAGCCAGAGCTGCAGGATTCTTTCCGATGGTATACCGGTTCTGAAACTAGTGCTTACAGGTATCATGTACAGGTATGCAAATAGCATGCTTTGCCTCCAGTACTAGTGTGTTGTAGCCGTCGCATTGTTGCACCTACTGTGTGTTGTGCCACTGGGGGCATTTGCGACTTTTTCTTCTACCATTTCCATCTCATGTTGTCTGACTTCGTCTATTTCAACTCCCTTAAAGTCCAATGATATTGAAACCACCAGTATGTCTTGAACTTTTGAAATAGAATAATTGTTGTTGATGTAGTGCCAGGACAAAGCGCTCCTCCCTTGAGTAAAGCCGAATTGGTTTTTGTGAAGTAAATTTGATGAATGCAGGAAGAAAATAAAGTCACGAATTCAATAATATATCTAAAATGTTCCGGAATACCGAATTCAAGTCCTGTCCCCCCCCCCTTTTTTTTTTACTAGAGTTACGATTTCGTTGTAACACGCTTGCTTTTTGCCTAAGACACTTTTCCTGATTACACTTGGTCGTATCACCTTACCCAGCATATGTGTGTCCTCTAGAGGTTTTTGAAGTGTAAATAAATTACGTATTATTGTGTGCGCGCGTGCGTGCGTGTGCGGACAATTCCTTGTCCACGACACTGCTTTAAAGGCTACGCATGAACATGCGTAGCCTTTACATGCCGGCAGCGTCAGTCTATACCCCCATGCGCTCGAACGTACGTACACCAACACACTCTCGCGGGCGCACACAAGCACTCACGCACATTCGCATGTTCCCGGCGCGCAGGTGGTGGCGTGTGTATACACCAGCTTGCTCCGAAGCCCCCCAGGGATACAACTGCGGCGTCGCTATACTTAACAGCACCGACGCCTCTCGGTCGGCCGGCGAGGATCATCATTTAATTACTCCTCACGTCTCCGCGTTTGTAACGTAACGCAACAGTTGCCCTACAGCGTGATCCCGCGCTATACGTATACAACCAGCACGCACACTGTCGGTTTCGCTTTCCGCGCAGGTGTTCCACAGCACGTGTGTTTGCGTGCGTGCGGGCGTGCACGGTTTTTCTGTTTTTGTTCGTCCACGCCTGCACGAGATTCCTCTTCGCCATCATTACACCGCGCTTGGGGTCAGCGCTTCGGTTCGCTAATTCGGTGCAGCAAGGTTTGCGATTGTTCGCGCCAGTTCCTGATGCGCCTCGCTTTTCTGTATGCAGTCTACCTCGGACGTGGTAGATCCTGATTCTACATACGATTTTTTTTCATGCATAAGCTTTATGGAGAAACATATCGAAGTGTAGTGCCTATTTCAGTGAAGATTCCCGCAGCCTCTTAACGAATTACATCGATCCGACAAGCTCAATCTACGGGAGGGCAGTCGGATGGGTGTTTGGCATGACAGAGCGAGGATTAACGCAGTGCCGGCCCTGAATTCGCGGTTATGTGCAGCTTCGCCACACGTCTTATGCATCGCTGTGCAATCTTAACATGACCGTTTTGGAAGAGCCCTTATACTGCGTACAGCCCTCCGTTAACGAGCCTATAGCTCTGGCAGATCCCAGTACTTCGTCGCTTGAGCGTTTGCCACGAGATCGGCACGCCCTCTACCGTAGTATAGGCACTCGAAACCAGTTTAACTATCAAAGTTGTCGATGTAATGAAACGGCTGAGACGTTAACGCTCGCATCCGGAAGATTGAACCGGAACAAATCCGGAATCCGGATCCGGAAGAAAGCGCTTCGCGTACGACGTCCCACTCGTCGGGAATCTATCGTTTCTCGCCGCATACGAGAGGAAGCATATACGGCGCGCAGTGTCGCGAAAACGAGAACGGGCTCGCCAGAACGAGATGATGCGACGAAACGTGAGGTGCGTGACGTCACCGTGCAGTTCAAGCGTGGCGGGCGGATTTCCCGGCAAGGTTCCACAGAGTCGGTTCGCTTGTGCAGGTCTCTTCGGTTTCTTACCCAACGGGCGCTTCCGTTTTCTTGGCGGCTGGGAGAAGGGGGGCTGTTAGTGGGAACACGTCGTCCTAGCCTCGGGCAACATCGCTAAGCTGACTAGCCAGCTCAAAGTTGCGCGAGTATACTTAAGGTTGGGACACTGCTACCAGACTGACCGTTATACCGTCGTTATGTTCTAGTAATAGTAGTGATAGGTTGGTTATTTCAAAATATCGATTAATAGAAGAGATGTAAGAAAAATTGCTTGTGACTTCGTTGTAACTGCGAAGCTACACCTGCCGAGACCTGAACGGCGGCCAGCATTGGGGCTGGAGCAGTTGTGTGTGTATACGATCAGCGTATAACGCGGCGGGCCGACGCAGAGGTCGCGTACATTCGTTAGACGGATTGGTCCGCGACCAGCACCACGCAGGTCCAGCTACGATGGCGCTGCATGTAATTACGGGAACGAGTCCCGGGATCGTATTTCCGAGTGACGACGTGCTGCCGAATCTCGGAGGGGGGGGGGGGGGGGGGCTAGCAGCTGGTCCAGCTAGATAGACACGCGCGAGGCGCCTTGCTCCTCGTGTGTGAGGCCTCTAATAGAAGCGTAAAACAGAACACGCAGGGCACAAAACGGACAACTAAAGTGAATCGCAAATTTTAATAAAATTAGAAAAGAAAAAGACAGGAAGCGAGTGGAGTGGCGAGAAACGTGGTGCAATAGAAGCGTCACGCGAGAGGAAGATGGAATATGGCGTAAGGTAAAGACACACCATCTATAGGCGGAGCGCGGTGTGCGAACTACAATAGACAGATGACGGCAGGCAGATGTGATGGAGGCGGCGTTGCGTATTATAGAAGGAAGCTTCGATCACGTTTCAAACGACTACGGGGGGTCGTCGTACAGTTATTATATAACGCAACGGGGGCTCACACCACTGAGGGATGAAGGACGGGGAGGGGGGGCTCACGCTCAAAATTTTTTTACGGAGCACGGTTACCTTTGGTACTTTCTCGATAATTTAGTTAAGACGTACCACCTGGCACCCATCTGAGCTTTCGGATCGTGCCCACAGTTGGAGGCGCCGAACGACGAATATAGAAAAATTATAATTTATAGGGACCATTTGCTGCATCACGCAAGAAATACTTCTAACGAGTTGAATATTTGTTTTACTATCATTTGGTTAAGAACTCCTGCCCCATGTGGACTCTCAGATCGTGCTCAAGGAAGGAGGGAAAGAGAAAAGTAGAAGGCAGGGAGGTTAACCAGAATAACGTCCGGTGGGCTACCCTACACCGGGGAATGGGAATGGGGAAACAAAGATAACAAGGAGAAAGAGAGGGGAGGGAAGGAAAGAAGGAAATTGCGGTGATTTCGCTGACGTGTGTGGTCCTACAGAAATTGCATTAATAGTCAGAGATGGTCGCCCAAGCCCGTCGTCCTTAAGAAGCACAAATGTTGGCACCGGGCTGAGCGACAGAGAGATAAATATTATGTTCAAGGGCGTACTATTTCATACGTCGTACAACCGACACCCACAACAAACAATTAGATTTCTGCGCTGTCAGAATTAAGTGAAAAGATATGCTATGCCCATCGGCTGCAGGAGAGATAATTCGTGCTCTCTATAGCCTCTCTGAAGGACACTCGTTTCGTTGTGTGAACACCGTGCGTCAAAATGCTGCCACCCGCATAGACTTATTAGAAACACGATAATGCTCTATTTTTCATATCTGAGCAGGCGGAAACAACTGGCCGTGACACATGCAGGGACAACCGATCCCCATACTTGACACCAAGACTTTTCGTGCACGCCATACCGTTTGAAGCAATCGCGTATAAGCGCGAAACTCAGTAAAATAACCCCTGCAGGAAACCAGCGAGGTTGTGATGCAGTTGTATAAAAAGGAAAATATGTTCCCCATGTGCCACCAACTCGGTTTCTGACAATCTAAGAATGCAGTTGTACGACATCCGCTCACAAAACCGCAATACGCCTCTACTCTGTACATCTGCACTCAAAAGAAATTATTCCCGTGAGATGCTCGGCATGTGTTTATGTGCACATCCCCCATGACGCCACCGAAATGAGCGAATGCGATTGGCTGTGGGACAGCGGCGTGTTTCGCATTTCATTCTTAGGTTCGCACAGCAACCCCTCCGAGCGATAAACCTGAAACACTTGTCAGGGTGGAAATGTCTGTGAATTAGCAGTCTCTACACATCGTAACATGCGATCAATAACGCATCGTAAGTGACACAAGCACGCAGTGTAAGTGCTTGCGTAGGTGCAGCAAAAAAGTATATTCTGTGGTCTTACGTGCCAAAACCATGATATGATTATGGAGCACGCCGCAATAGAGAATTCCGGAATAATTTTGACCACCTGGGATTCTTTCACCCAATGTACGGTACATCGGCGTTCTTTTTTTTTTTTAACAAACCGGAATCCCTTACTACAGCGTGCCTTATAATCAGATCATGGTTCTCGCACGTAGAATTTTGGAATTTAATTAGATTTTCTCACTTCCTCGCCCCCCCCCCCCCCCCTCAAGCAGCGTGCTCTAAAAGCTCAAGTCTCTACTTGTACGCAAAACGGGCCCCCGTGTACCGACAATGCATATGACGCCAACACACTGCGGCACATTTTAACTCAGATAGAACTTATCCGGTGGTGACGTCCTGCGGAGACCACTTACTGCATTCAGTTTCTCCTCAACGTCATCAGTTATTTTTCTTTCTTTATTCCTTTCTCTAAACAGCCTGTTCTCGTTTCAATCGCATTCTGTCATTCAAAGCTTGCGAGATGATCCTACTGTGACCTTACAAAGAGAAAACGTCGCATCCCTTACAAGCTCTGATGCCATGATAGCGCCATCTTTTCAATTCCCTCTGAGCCCGCTACAAGTAAACGCATCTTCTCGGAGTCAAAGAAAAGAAGGGGGGAAACAAAAAATGGGGGATGCATCACGGCATTCCTCAAGGGCGTCGGACACAATTTATTCGCGTAGCTGCCGGCACCAGTTCATCATCAAACTCCTCGCATGCGACTACGGGAACCGCTACGCCCGTCGTCGCAAAGCTGCCGCGGAGGAAAGAGGCAGGCACGGCAGGCAGGCGAAGTCAAAAGCAGCGCGGAGCACGCCGTCGGCCTGCCCGCCAACACCGGAAGAGACACCGCGCGCGTTCAACGCCCGCCCGTGACCTTCTCCACTCGGGCGTCGAGAAGAGGAGGGGGGGGAGGAGGACGCGGTGGGGATTTTTGTTTGTTGTTTATTTGTTTGGGGCGCGCCTAAGGCAGCGACGCTTCTTTCTTTTAAAAGCCCACTCTTCTCTCCTCTCGCCCTCCGCATCTGCGACGCCGCTGCCTGTTCCGGGGCTTATGACGCAACGAAGCCGAAGAAGAGGGAGAGAGGGGGGAGCGAAGCGCTCCGCTGGCTGCGTCGACCGAGCGGCGTTCGCTCTCTCTGGAGAGCGTGACGCCGAGTCGGTCGCTTGGTTGGTAGGGCAGCAGTGCGAACGCGCTCTCCGTACCATCCCGTGCCTGGCTGCGGGGGGAACTCGCTAGGGCAAGCCAGCCGGTGGCTCTTGCTGCTGCTGCTGCACTTTTGATTTTGACCGAGAGACCGCCACCCCCTACCCCCTCTTCTCACCTCTAGTTTTGTTTTCGTTCCGTCGCTTCCTTCCTATCGTCATTCCACTGCCCCCTTCTCCTCACCCCCCCCCCAAACACTAACACGCGCTTCCCCATCCATCGCTATATGCTTCCTATTTGTCTGTGCTCTTCTCCGCGTACTACTGCAGAAGCTAATCTCGGCCCCTCACTGTAACGTCTGCCGCTTCTTGGGCTTCCCGGTTTTCAATCTGGCTGACCAGACACCCGATATTATTTTCCCTTTATATATATATATATATATATATATATATGTATATACCTGCTCGGAGCTGCTTTGCGCTCGTTTGTTGCATGGTTTCTGGCTTCAGGCAAACAGCCCTGTTCCTCTCTTTCCCCTCTCTCTCTCTCTGACGAGCCCTCTTGCTGGTGGTCCACTTTTGCTCCATCGAGCGCATTTCCATCTTCCTAGAATTCACCACCCCCCACCCTCCTGCATATTCTTCCCCGAGTTTTGTGTTCTCGGGTTTCGCTAATCCGCGTAAGCGACGACCGCAGACTGTCTCACTCTCTCTCTCTCTCCCCCGCTTTCACGCTGGGCGCACAAGCTAAGTAAGCCTCAGGCCGGAACCTCAAACGTATTGCCAGTAGAAGAACGTTCAGTGAGGCGCGCGATGTGTCTACGTTGGTGACTAAAAAAAGAAAAAAGAGAGTAACAATATTTCATACTGTGATCAGTCTGTCTCGTATGTGGCTACAGTCCCTAAGCTCGAGTGGTTGTAAGCAACTATTTATAAACCCGTTTAGTATTAGAGCTGACAACATAACTAGACAGAGGAGAGAGGCGGGAGGGGGTGAAGTAATTGAAATAAACACATCTTTCAGCGGTACTTGCACCTTATAAGCTGACTTTCCCGTCGGGACTTGCAGTCATGCACGAGAGCCAGCCAACGCAGAGCATATTTCCGCGTCTTGGCAATGTGTTGAAATAAAAGCGCAGTGATCCACTCGAACTAAAAGCGTGGGGAGCCACCTGAAACAACGATAAAAAGCAACAATTAAAAACGGCGATGCCATAGCCAGGCGTGAAGACGATGGCAAAAGGATAAGACTGCGACCATAAGACGACGATGACCGATGTCTGTACGCGATGACGATATTGTGACTGCAAGAGCGCGATCACTTAGAGGACCTGGATCCGAGATCAAATCTTGCGTGGGGACAGATAAAGCCCTCGTATAATGAGATTTCAATCAAGATGTTACAAATTTTATCACCGCTGCACAAATGCGGGACAGATTTCGCAGTCTTTAACCTTTGTTGCAGAAGTCCTTCATGTCTAACATGAAGGACTGTACACTCTTCGCCAGACGGTGTTCCGTCGAACCCTGGACTATGCCTAACATGAATGCCTTGTTGAGGTGACTAAGCTCAGTTCGAGCTCAGTCCACAGTACAGAACGCATTTGCGCCATTGCAAACGTCCTATATACAACTCCACTTAACCAAAACAACTGATCCAACCTTGCTTCCTTCTTTCTTTCCTATCATCCGCAGCCGCGCACGAAAGGCCTATTTATTGACAAAGCACGAAAACAAGAATTTGAATAGAATCGTTGCATTATTCCTATCAATTTCTTTTTTTTTTTGCGTTCTGACGAATTGTGCCACAGAAACGCAATTATGATAATTGCAATGGTAACGTCTGATACAAGTACCTCGAAACCTGCACTAAGTACCCTGAACAGCTCTAGCGGTTATTCTAGTGCGCTCTGCAGGACTTGCACGTGCAACCTTCCCAACGCGTTATTAATTGCAACATTTTCTTATGAAGTGCATTCAGTTATTATTAATACTGTAGCTTCACGGACTGGTGGGTTATGTCTGTCAACTTTATTTAAAAGGCAACATGTATGCTAAAGAAAGTCGCAAGCATCTAGGTTCAGGAAAAACAAATTAAAGAAGAGGCATCTGTTAGTTATCGACAGCAAAATGTCATTTAAGTGCGAAGTCAACTGGGGACACCTGGAGCTGCGCGCTTGCGACTTTTTATACCAGTCATGTCACACAAACACTGAGTTGGCTTACGGCATTTAGAAATCTAGCTTCTCGCGCCCATTCTGTCAGAACACGGCACAAAAATTGAGAACCTCCGCAAACTTCGATCGAAGAATGCAAGCGTACAACAAGACGCGATATCATCGCGTTACCACCACTAATGAATCTAAGTGCACGTTTATCTTCTTCGGAAAACACCTGTCCTGTGCTACGTGCCACGGAAAAGGCTCCAGATGGCTGTCGCGTTATTTACCGTCGTCATTGCGTTATCTATTGCTTCGATGGCTCGCTCGTGACCGGTGACTCATCGTCGTTTACCAACAACATTTTCTCGCGGAATCCCCCGTACCGCGATGGCTTCAAAACGTTTTTTCCCTACTGCCCCGTTACTTCTCCATCTTCTCTCCCTCTCTCTCTTCCGCACGTCTGCACAACAAGATGCAACAGGGCAGCGAGCACGCGACGTCTGGAAGCAAACGAGACAGACAAGCAAGAAAAAAAAAGGAATCGCGACGATATGTAGAGAAACAAAACGAAGTGCCCGTGATCCTGTATTTGGGGCAGGCGGCCGAGGTCAAACTTCGTGATGGGGAGGCAAACCTGCATTATCCGGCCACCGAAGCGCCGTCTCGCGGCGACTGAAAGCCTACAGGGGGGGAGGGGGGGAGGACACGTGACCCGCAAGCGGAGAAACCTGCTGGTCCAAAGAAACGAAAAGTTGGGCGCTTCCAAGGATCCGAGCGCGGACACATAACTATACACGCGCTGAACATTCTTGCTTTCCTCGCTACAGCGGAGGACGTATAGCGGAAGAGAACAGCTAGAAAAGAAATACCCGATAGACTCACACGTGCAGGTCAGATTCCTATAACTTTCTTGGTTTGCCCCCCTCTACGGAACTTTCTCAAATGCCCCCCTCCCCGCTACCTGCGCTCCCCCAAGCCACCTTCGAGACGTCACCTGGTTTCTTCGTTCTCTCCGCCTATAACGTACTTTCGCCGGCTTCGTTCGGTGGGCGTTCTGCGTTCACTCTCGCGAACGTCTGCACGGCTTCTGCGCGGAGGTCGCCGCAGGACCTCGCCCCCCCCCCCCCTCCCAGCCACTCCACCCTCTGTAACATCCTCTCTATCTTCTTCCTGCGGTAATCTTCCAGCGCGACATAGGGCCGCAGTCGTAAATAATCCGGGGGTGCATATTTTCTTCCACGCTGTAGCTCTTTGTCTTTTTGCCTGGCGCACCTGAATCCCGTATCCGCTCTTACCTCCCCCCCCCCCTCTCCGCGCGCACTTTCTTTCTCCCTCCTTTGAACGTCATCTTACTTTCTTCTGCTTGCCCCTAGGTCACACAGCGTGCATCGAATTTGAAGAAGCACTTAGGAGCCCGAAAATCACGGCGTGAACTTTTGTCTTGTAGATTTTTGCTATTGTTTGCATTTTGCTGTTGATAGAGGTATATAGCTGAGCAACTAATCGATTACGCTATTTTATTTACTTCTACGAGCGACTTCTTTCTTCTTATTGTCCTTCTTCTTGTTCTTCTTCTTTCTTCTTATTGTCCTTCTTCTTGTTCTTCTTCTTCTTCTTGTCCTTGTTCTTCTTCTTGTTCTTCTTCTTGTTCTTCTCCTTCTTCTTGTTCTTGTTGTTCTTCTTCTTCTTCTTGCCGCAGTGTGACCACTGGTCGCGCATCAAGCTCGACGTTCTACGTAGCGTAGGTCTTGTTATACACATGTATATTGCGCGCAGACGGCGCTGCGTTGTACCGATTGCGGGCTTGCTGTACAGTGCCTGCTTTTGCGAGCTAGTTGCTGCCTCTGGTCCGGTGGCTTCACTGCCGCTATCTCAGTTATGATCTTGAGCATTTTATCATCCCTATCGGCACGTTCGTTAACGAGATGTCACAGACTCTCACGCAGTCGTTAGTACACTCCTCCTCCTCCTACTGCTTCTTCCTCTGCCGCTGTTTCGTTAGGGACTGCGCTTCTCGAACTTAACAGAATGATATCCGTCGCGGCGAACTTCAGGCTCTCAATGTTCCTACATTGTTATTACGCCCTCGAGGTAAGGACCATCGCGCCAAACAGGATGCCCGATATCCTATAACAACTATAAACTACACTTTTTTTACAACCCACGGAACGGCGTTCGCACGCCGCCGCACATCTCGGACGGGAAAAAGGACAGAAGTTCAAGGTCATCCGAGGTGACGGCTTTCTTCGTCTCTCTCTCTCTCTCTCTCTCTCTCTCTCTCTCTCTCTCTCCTCCATCGCGCCATGCGTCACGCACGTCGGAGACCTGCACACCGTCCATTTATGGCACTGCGCACGGATAACGCTTCAGTTGCGCGGCTAATGGAGTCCACAAGCAAACAGAACTGAACGAAAAGTGCGAAACAGGAACAACGAGAACCCGACCGCAGGCGTCGACACTTTGAAACTTCGACCCGTCCTCTGTTCGGTTGCATACATACATTCCGCCCCGCCAAGCCAATCGCTCACGTGGTCGTCCGCGAAGGCGAACCGATGTTGATTCTATGGCTGTGTTATGGGAAGGACCGCGGGCATCACGTCATAAAAGTGGGCAGCGCCGTCAAGAGGCCTTGCAAGGGCGCGGTTTTAGTGCCGTTCTATCGCGATTCGCCTCGACTTGCTTTTCCACTGCAGCCGCAGCGGCAAGCCTCTGTTATTTTGTTTTGTTTCGTCTTTTTTTTTCGCTGTCCGCTGGAACCAGGAAGAGTTGGTCCGCGCGGGAAACCCGTCCCAGGCGAAGCGGTGCTCCTGGCCGACCTCTTCACGCGAGAGCGGGCCAAATTCCATCAGATGACAGCCGTGCGCTTATTCGGAGCAGCGATTGTGATTGTAGAAACGGCAATCTCACCCGCGACGACAATGCGCGCGGGAAGAGTGGCTCTATACGGGAACTCTCGCAGCCGTGACTGCAGAAGTCCCACTATCTCTTTGCGTTGGCAGTCAGATAAAGGAACATGACGAGCGCCACGGACAGAGCACGGTATAAGTGCGGTGTAATGTAATGATTACTTTCGTTCTATTCTATAGTCCTAGCTCATATCATCTGCCGCTTGCGATCACTGAAGTATAGCGCGAAAAAGGAATGTCATTGGAAAACTATCGTTACAGTATCCTGGCCTCAAGGTTGAGATCCCTCGTGAGAGAAAACTAAAATTGAGCAGACTCAACGTGAGTTGAAATCCACGTGATTCCCGTTTTGGTAGAGTCTCATGAATCGTATATCTATACCTGTAGCGAACGCCTAATGCTTTTGCGACGTGTTGCAAAACTGACGTCGAGCGCGGCACATGGTGTTATCTATTATTGTGATACGGCACAATCGTCGGGATCGGCCCACGAGAACGCGCCCAGACAGTCGTTGCAGAAAACTGCAGGTTGAACCCGCCATGAATGCATGTCTATAACATGGCGGCTAGAGGGGACAAACTAACTTTTAAGAAGTGAAACTATGTGATTTAGCACCATCGAGCGACTCATGGGCTATGAGACACGTTGAACTAGCAGTAAATGAGAAGGGGGGGGGGGGAGATAAACTAAGGTTTAATTAGACCCCAGACCCTTTTTAACGGGCAGCCAAGTCAAAGTGCACCAGCGTTTCGGTCGCTGCTGTCTGGAATCGAGCCCTCGACCTCGTGATTAACGGAGCCAACAGAACGCGATAACTACTGAGCCACTGTCTAGCGGGAGGGGTGTTGAGCGACACGCTTATGCGGCCACCGCTTGGTTAGTTTTGTGAACGCGGCTTCCGAGTATATAGCTGACCTCCGCGCTATATTTTTTACAAGGCAAGCTACCAGTTTCATTGGAGACAAAGTATTATACGTGGAACTGAGCGGTCAGCGACGTTCTGTGGACCCGGAACGAATCGACGCTTCTCTATAAGTGATAACTTGTCCTAGCAAATCGTCGACCGTCCTTACAATCATTAGTTTGCTATATAGTGCCGAATTCTTTGAGACCGCCGTGATGTTGGCATTCTGCTTGGACCACGCAAAAATTTCGCCCGTCTCGACAACGCTGGTTATAGTGTAAACCAGTACTGCCTATATTTAGCTTCTCACTTCAAGTTGAGAAGTGCATAAACCGCGGCCACGCTCAGTTCTTCTTCTTCATTTCTTTTTTCGCGCAATTCGGTGCACTGTGCAACCTCGCCGAAAAAACGACGACCGAAGAGTCGCAGCGGAAACGGTGCGTGCAACATAGAAGTTATAGGAAAGAACGCTTCCTATATAACCGAGCGCGTTACACATCTACGAACGTGGTCGTCGTGTATAGCCCTGCAAGACCATTCGAGCAGCCGAGACAAGCGACGTACTCCCGCACCGCGCATCACAATGCCAGCGGCGGGGGTCATTACGCAAACGTAAACGTCTGTTTCGGGACAACGACGTCACGCTTTGACCAACTGGCGAGTCATGTCTGGCGACCCAAATTGCCTGGGCTCGCCACTAACCGTCGTCGGTTGGAACGGTAGTGGATCACGCGGCACCGCAGTCCACTGTATGCCGTGTTTATGTTTTTGTCGATGATATAGTTTGGTCCACGTAACAATCGTGAGAACGCGTGTAATAAGTGGGAGCAGGGGGGAGGGGGGGTCAGCGCGCATTGTGTTACGTAGTCCTGATAGTAGCACAGATTGCGTCGAACATACGTAAGAAGTAGCAGATCGACTTTGTTTGATCCGCACCGATGGCACCGGCTGTTGGAATCTCAGCGCGGCCACCAGCTGTTGGAACCTCAGTGCTGACACCCGTTGTTGCAAATGGGTCGCAAGCCCCAAGGGTAGCGTTGGCCTGGCGGCCTGGGGCACACTGGAAGCATCCGAAGGTCCCAGCAAAGCATGAGTCGACTGCTAACAGAACAACTTGTTTATTCTAGCATCGCAAAGAGCGGGCGGTCAGGTCGACCGAAGTAGAGAGACGGGAGAGCACATTACTCAACAGTAGAAATCGGAGCCTCTCTCCTGGCGTCCGGGGGCAGCTGCTCTTATACTCTCGGAGTTGAGAGCAAGAGGGAAGGTCATGGGACGACACCACGTGACAGCGGCGACGGACGGACTGATAGACACGTTGGGACAAGGAGGTGACGCATCAGCCGGGCCGGCGCCGGACAGACCTCCTCGCTTCACACTGGGGGAGCTCCTCTCCCCGGCTGCCGCGCTTTGACAAGCGTGGGCACACACACACACACGCACACACAAAGACACGTGGCACTGAACATGCCGGGACGCGCTCGGCGGGGCGCGCTCGCGGCCGCTCCGAACGGGCCAAAATGTCCGCCGCTTGGAACGAAGCTCCGGCGTACGTTGCATCCGCGCTGGCTTTACCGCGCGTCGTAGGCGAAACGTAACAGACCGCCCCGCCGGGGGAGGGAGATCCCGATGGTCAGGGGACTGCATCCGCTGTCCGGAGGGATGTCGCTCGATGATGCTCATAACCGAAGTCGGTCGTCCCTCGGCGTTTCTTGAGCGCAGCGCACCGAGAAGGCCTCGTTCTCACGTTCAGGTTCACAGAGGACACTGCAAAGTGACTTCGGGAGAGTTCTCATTTTTCTCTCGTTCCCAGCAAGCGTTAGAACTACGCCGAAACTCAGCCGCTCAGTCAGCAAGCACGGCACAACCCTCACTAAGCCATGCCAGGCTCTTTCCCCTTTAATACTACCGCCTAGTTCCTTACAGTAGTCTAGCAGCACTCAGAACGCGTCCACAAATTGGAAAATTGCACTAGAAAGCACATCATCACTTTGAAACACTACACAAAAGCAATATGTTAAAAATCCTGCCTCAGGAAGAAAAACATCAATAACAAACAATTTTGAGGCTGATTCCCACGTTAGGGGCTTCGACTTGAGCCATCGGCGTTACCGTTGAGACTCCCCTTTTTGTAACGCACCTCAAAGGAATATTGTTGCAAAGCGAGGCTCCAGCGCAGGAGGCGGCCATTTGTGAAAGAGATGGTCTGCAGCCATTGGAGAGGGCAGTGATCCGTCTCGAAGCATGCGAAGCGGAGATCGCAGCGAGCGACCGTACACTAGCTCGGCTGGCGAAAACCCCGTAGCCGCATGCGGCGCGGTCCTCAATGCACACATCACCCCAGGCAGACACAGCTCCCAGTCAGTTTGTTCAAACCACAATGCTCTCAACACGCGCTTCATGACGGAGTGGAGCTTCTCAAAGGAACTCGACTGGGGGTGGTACACTAAGCTGTGTAACAGCTTTACCCCGCACCTTTCGAGAAAGGCTGTCGTCAAAGCGCTAGTAAACACTGTGCCCTTATCTGATTGGATTTCCGCAGGAAAACCAACTCGCGCAAATATGGACAGTAGTGCATTGACTATCTCAACTGAGCTGAGTTCTTTAAGCGGCACTGCTTCAGGGAACTTTGTCGCTGGGCAGATCACAGTCAAAATGTGTCTGTACCCCGTGGCTGTTACCGGAATAGGTCCCACTGTATCAATAACGAGCCGTCTAAAAGGCTCCGTAATGATAGGTACCAACTTCAACGGCGCCCTCGATTTGTCCCCTGGTTTGCCCACCCGCTGACAGGTGTCACATGTCCTCACAAAGTGGTCTGCGTCCCGAAAACACCCTGGCCAATAGTACTCTTGCAAGAGACGGTCCTTAGTTTTCTTAACTCCTAGGTGTCCGGACCACGAACCCCCATGCGACAAGCGCAACAGATCCTGACGATAGCATTGAGGCACGATCAGCTGATCGAACTCCACTCCCCTGCGGTCTAGATACTTCCGGTACAGGACCCCACCTCTTTCCACAAAGCGAGCATTTTTCTTGGCGATACCTTCCTTGACAATGCAGCGTATGTTTTCTAGGCTGCCATCCTTCTTTTGCTCGGCTATCAAAGCCGACCGGCTGACTTTTAGCAACCTATTAAGTCCGTCTGACGTAGGCGCGATGAGCAAATCTGCAGATAGCTCTTCTAACTTTCCCGCATCGGGAATTTCCTCTCCAGTATCTGGTGCCTTCAACGCTACAGGCACAATTTTATTCAGTTCGGACGTGCTCTGAATATCAGCTTGCTGCGCCTCTGACCCTTTCTCATCGTTCGACAACGTCGGCCCCGCAACTACCGCCTTTGCAGCGAGCTCCCGAACCTTCGATCTGGTTAAGGCCTGAACGCTAGCCTCACCAAACAAAAGCCCCTTCTCGCGCAGGAGGTGATCGGACCTGTTCGAAAATAGGTACGGGTACTGGGGGGGAAGCATAGATGACACTGCCGCCTCCGTCTCAAGTGCTCCGAAAGGACCTTCAATGAGCACTTTTGCTACGGGCAGACACACGCTATGAGCTTCCACGGCTTGCTTGATCCATGCGCACTCGCCCGTGAACATATCGGGTTCTACGTAAGAAGGGTGAACTACATCCATCGTAGCTGCGGAATCGCGAAGCACTCGGCACTCCTTCCCGTTCACGAGGAGGTCTCGCATGTAAGGCTCGAGAAGCTTCATGTTCTCGTCAGTGCTGCATAATGACAAAAACACTACTTTTGCTTTTGTTTCCGGACACTGCGCCGAAAAGTGACCCGGCTTCTGGCACGTATAACAAACGCGCGCTTGCCTCGTCTCGAACCGCTTTCTGCGTTCGGCTTCGGCTGCCGCCGTCTCCTTACGTTCGGTCGGACTGCTTTCACTCGCATCCGCAGTACGTGTGTCCCCCTTTGCTCTCATGGGCGTGAACTTCGGCCTCTCGAACTTAGAGCCAAATTCACCCTTTTGACCGTCCTTAGCTCCGCGAGCCCGACGCGTCACAAACTCTTCGGCTAGCTCAGCAGCTCTAGCCACCGTACTAACGTCTGGCCTATCCAAGACCCAGTACCGCACGTTCTCAGGTAACCGACTATAAAACTGTTCTAGCCCGAAACACTGCAGAACTTTCTCGTGGTCACCAAACGCTTTCTCTTCTTTGAGCCACTCCTGCATGTTTGACATTAGCCTGTAGGCAAACTCTGTATATGACTCACTTTTGCCCTTCTCATTTTCTCGAAACTTCCGACGGAACGCCTCCGCTGACAGCCTGTACTTTTTTAGCAGACTCGATTTCACTTTGTCGAAATCCTCTGCCTCCTCTCTCTCCAAGCGAGCGACTACGTCGGCCGCCTCGCCGGGTAACAAAGTGAGCAAGCGCTGTGGCCACGTTTCCCGAGAGAACCCCTGCTTCTCGCACGTTCGCTCAAAGTTAACCAGGAACAAACCAATGTCCTCTCCAAGCTTAAACGGCCGCATCAGGTCAGTCATTTTAAACAATACTCGTTCTCCTGCACCGTGTGCCTGACTTCCATTACGAGCGCGTTCCATCTCCACCTCGAGACGCTTCATTTCCAAAGCGTGATCGCGCTCTTCTTTTTCTTTCTCTTTTCGTTCTTTTCGTTCAAGCTCCTGTCTTTTTGCCGTCTCCCTCTCCTCAATGGTCTCAAGGCATTCCGACAGCTCGTCATCCTCAGCTCCTAACTGAAGAATAACCCTTAGCAGTTCTGGTTTTCTGAGTTTGTCTGAGACATCCAGACCCAACTCTCTTGCAAGCTCCAACAATTTCGGTTTGCGCAACGACTTCAAATCCATGGCTGCTCTGAATGCTGCTTTCTCTACTGCCTACTATTGTCTTGCCGCAACTAACCCGGCAGCAACGACAACCACAATTACCAGCTCTGTTTCTGACACTAACAAAAGCCTGGCAAAACTCAGAAGAAGAAAGTCCCGCACTCACCAAACCTCGCAGCCAAGATTTCAGCGCAGTCGTTCCGCTGCAGGCAACCAGTCATCACACAGGGCTCGTTGCACTGCTCCCGGATGGTCGTTGTGCTGCTCAGCATACAGTCAACCGCATATCTTCGCTGCTGGCCTCCGTTGTCGCGATCTCACCGCTGGCAACCAGATGTTTGATCCGCACCGATGGCACCGGCTGTTGGAATCTCAGCGCGGCCACCAGCTGTTGGAACCTCAGTGCTGACACCCGTTGTTGCAAATGGGTCGCAAGCCCCAAGGGTAGCGTTGGCCTGGCGGCCTGGGGCACACTGGAAGCATCCGAAGGTCCCAGCAAAGCATGAGTCGACTGCTAACAGAACAACTTGTTTATTCTAGCATCGCAAAGAGCGGGCGGTCAGGTCGACCGAAGTAGAGAGACGGGAGAGCACATTACTCAACAGTAGAAATCGGAGCCTCTCTCCTGGCGTCCGGGGGCAGCTGCTCTTATACTCTCGGAGTTGAGAGCAAGAGGGAAGGTCATGGGACGACACCACGTGACAGCGGCGACGGACGGACTGATAGACACGTTGGGACAAGGAGGTGACGCATCAGCCGGGCCGGCGCCGGACAGACCTCCTCGATTCACACTGGGGGAGCTCCTCTCCCCGGCTGCCGCGCTTTGACAAGCGTGGGCACACACACACACACGCACACACAAAGACACGTGGCACTGAACATGCCGGGACGCGCTCGGCGGGGCGCGCTCGCGGCCGCTCCGAACGGGCCAAAATGTCCGCCGCTTGGAACGAAGCTCCGGCGTACGTTGCATCCGCGCTGGCTTTACCGCGCGTCGTAGGCGAAACGTAACAACTTGAACACTTACCAAAAAAAAACAATATTACAATGAAAAATAAAATTCAAAAGAGTCGCGTAGGCTATATCAGGGACGTAACCGCAGGGGTATGCGTGAAACGTCTTGTGCACGCTGTAGAGGGCGCATGTGCACTGTAGGGTATACAAATGACGTAACCCAATACACAAATTGCATTTGTTTGCGCATTATAGAAGGTTTTACGTGTCAAGTTATGTTACAGCTTGTCTTACGGTCTAATTTTGCAATCACGATCACTCCTTATTAGAAAGCCGGCCCGTTATGTTTTACATATGTTGTTCGAATGCCAGGACAAAGGAAATGACTGATGGTGCCCGAGACTGCCCCGCACCGTTCGAGCCCACCGCCCTCGTGCGCTTGCCTCAATCTCCTATGTTTGCGCTCCTTATTAAAGACGGATAGTTTCGCCGTGGTCATAGGGATTGGCTATCACTCTCTATTTTCCTCTCCCTTACTGCCCGAGTCTCAATTCACGCCATTTCTGCAACCTATTTGCCGAACCCCGAGGCGCCATAGCCGTGGAAGCTCGAAATCGTCTGCAACAAACTGCGCATTTGTATGCGTTATAACTCCCAATGAGCACCAGCTTGAGTTTGATGCATTATACCTACTATGGCTGAGCGAGCACTCTCTTGAGCGATTACTCTTGCTGGTATTGACAAACGTACTGCGGTACGCTGGACAGCTGTGGAAGCTTGAAATCGTCTGCAACAAACTACGCACTTGTACGCGTTATAACGCTCAATCAGCACCCGATTGAGTTTGATGAAATATACTTACTATGGCTGAGCGACGAGCGCTCTCAAGTGCGATTACTCTTGCTGGAATCGGCAAACGTACTGCGTGTACGGTGCATAGCCGTGAAAGCTTGAAATCGTCTGCAACAAACTGCACACTTGCATGCGTTATAACTACGATGAGCACCAGCTTGAGTTTGATGAATTATACCTACTACGGCTGAGCGAGCGCTCTCGAGTGCGATTACTCTGGCTGGGATCGGCAAACGTACTGCGGAACAGTGAATTCTCTGAATGCCGAGCGAGAGGCTAAATTTTGCACCGATCACATGATGCGCTTCGCTGATGGCATCACAACAGCGCCATCTGTGTGCACGCGACGCACGAATGACGTAGTAATTTCTCTACGTAGCATGACGTAGAATGACGTAGAATGACGTAGCTTCTTTTCTCTGCGCAATGACACCAAAGTAAGTTGTCTGGGAAGCTCGGTTGAATAGCGTAACATGTTTTAGTTACATGCCATTTTAGCATGCGAACCCCCTATGACTTATTTTAATGACGTTCCACGTCAAAGCAGCATGAAATAGGGTCGTACCCTGGTACACACGTTCTGCCAACTTCGGCTTCATCATCCACTGAGTGGTAGTTTTATTTTTTAATTATTTTTCTCTCCATGTATATGGTATTCCTCAATACAACAAGTAAACGGAGGTAATTGAGGGCTTCCGCACACGAAACACTTTGCTTTTCTTTACTTAAAAGAAATGACAGAGAAAGAACAAAAAAGTGCATACAACCTTATTTTCACTGTGCAAAGAACAATGACGTCAAAAAAATAAATAATAAGGAAACAGAAAGTTACGTTATCTTTATTCCTAAAAAAGCATAAGGCGATGAACTAGGACTAAAATTTAAACTTGGCAACTGGCAAGATTCTTGCAACGACTGGAGCACGAAACTAAATTCGGAAAAATCTGTGCGTGCGCGCATTACCCATAAAGACAGAGAGAGAGCGAGAGAGAGGGAGGGAGAGGGAGAGAGAGAGGGGGAGCCCTCCAAATTTTCGTATGCCCCCACTGATCCTCTACCGCTCACTGAAATTACTGAGCATAAATATATATACACCGTGCTCACTATGAGCGTCAAAAATTTTAATCTTAGCTTTGTTAGCTCTCTGCCGAAGTGTAGTGTGCGCAGTCCAGACATGTTCGTATATAGTCTGGGGACAGTACAGCGTAACAAATACAACCGTTCAAAGTCGCGTCATAGCCAGAAGGACGAAGCTTAGGCAAACGCGCGCGATACCCGTCAGCCTCAATTCGACAGGCCCGCGCATGCTCGGAGCTGCCGTATCGACACATGGCGCCAGATTTTGCTCTAGCGATTTCCGTGGGAAACTGTGCCGCTCCCTGAAGGGCGGGGGACGCAGCGTTCTCTTCGAATGTTCTCTTTTTTTATTCATCATCATCATTTTATTTTATGAAACCAATACAACAAACATGATTGGCTCGGCTAGTGAAAGAGTCCAAATGCAAGATATTTACTAAAGAAATGGCAGGCATTCAAACTACATGTACAAAAAGACGTGAGATACTACAATAGCGGTATTGCACGACAATCAATCGTCGCGAACGCGCGGCCGACGTCCGCTTCCAGTTTGCTTTTTCAGCTTGCAATGTGTAGACACCGTTCTTTCCGGCTAGGCGTCTCGCTACGGCGGCGCGGTGACGTCATCAAACGAACTCCGCCGCTAAAAGCACCGAGCCTGACCTCCAAGGCGGCGGGCGAAGGAGGGGGAGGGGCTTCGAAAGTAGGTTAAGGATGTTTTTTTGGGAAAGCACATTCCTCGCGTCGCGCAACCAGCTCTTCTTCCTGTCATTGTTGTTATTTTCAATTCGCTGTACCACCGCCGCCCGCTACCGCGACGAAAAACATCGCTGTCCGTCTTTCTCACCCTCCCTCTCCCCTGTCGCCCTCCCTTTCCCCGAACATACTCACGTGCACTTCGATGACATCAGAGGAAGGAAAGCCCCAGAATGGCTGTACGGCATGGACTTTCGTTGCGCAATAACGGAACCGGATTTTCGTCCGAATGCAAAATCGACCATTTACATGGCATCTTCGAGTGGTCACTCAGGTTAGCCGCCTAAGACGGAGTTCAGGGTGTATATCGAGGCTCGTGCATGGCTTCCAGAAGTGACATTCATGGCTTCGTTACGCATATCGTCACGTTCGCGTACAACACCGCTCGACAGGAAGCGACCCTCGAATGAGACCGTTCAGTTCGGTGCCCGGTTGGGAAGGCGTCGACCACGTTGGACGCAAATGCAGAGTGCGGTGACGTCCGACGGATGCCGAAGAAGCTAGACAGCCTGCCCGCACAGGCACCTGCGCGCCACCGGCAAGACCAGCATGCAAAGCGATACAAACTTAGGGCACAGATCAGTCACCTGCGAGTTCGACGAGAAAGTGTAGATACGCCATCAGAGTCTCACCGAACTGTTGCTGAGACGATGCTTTAGGCCGTACGGAGAGAGAGAGAGAGAAAGAGGAATACAGGAAGGCAGGGATGTTAACCAGTCAATAGTCTGGTTGGCTACCCTACGCTGGGGGATGGGAGAAGGGGAGGAGAGGGAAGGGAGAGAGAAGGCCGTGCAGAGTGATCCGAACGCTGAACGACGTGAACTATACGAGGTGGTTACGGCTAGGGGGAACGTTGCGAAACGCCGGAAGCACACCCGAAATGCGTGTAGCCGTATCTGTCTAAAAGATTTACGACTCAATGTTTTATGTGTGTGTGTGTTTTGTTGATGAGAGCACACTCAAGCGCTTAATTTGCGCATCGGGACGATATTTCCTTTGGAAGGAAGGCAAATTTCGCGTCGGTTGTACGATAAGGATGACGACGATAAATGTTAGAAATGAAGTTAAGTGGCCTTTCCAGTTGGGCTTGTTGGCCGTTCATCGTACAGGGGAAGAGCCCGAAAATCCGACGAAGACGAAGTGAGGCACAGAGAATATAGACATAGAGCTGGGACGATAAGGACATCCCGACGATAAGAACATGTATAGACATTCTAAGTAAACATAAAGAAGAAGAAGAGACCCGCCGTGGTTGCTTAGTGGCTATGGTGTTCGGCTGCTAAGCGCGAGGTCGCGGGATCGAATCCCGCCCATGGCGGCCGCATTTCGATGGGGCCGAAATGCGAAAACACCTGTTACTTAGATTTAGGTGCACGTTAAAGAACCCCAGGTGGTCCAAATTTCTGCAGTCCCCCACTACGGCGTGCCTCATAATCAGATGGTGGTTTTGGCACGTAAAACCCCACAATTTAACTTAAGAAGAAGAAATCGCCGAGCGCGCGGCATTCCTGATTACTCCGGCCATCCTGATTATACTCTTCTCGCTCGTTCGCCCTCTTGGCTCCCTAGTTTCTGGTATCGCAACAATACTGAAGCTGCAGCTTATTGTCGCAGCGCATGATCTTCGCGGCATGCATGGCTGTATAGCACTCTAAAACGACCACTCGCATACGCAGTCAATTTCTACCTTAATGGTATTCTAAAAAGGAGTACATTAAATTAAGCTACATTCGTAAATTACGCTTCTGCAACAGCAATACCACCCAACTCGTGAACCGTCAAAGTGGGCCTTGTAAGCCGGAAACAACACAAAACGGAAAGACAGGTGGCGAAGCCGCCTTGGATCTCCCATACCAGGTGGTCATGACCCCGTGAACTTTCATGCCATTCACTTTGGCCTATAGTAAGTTGTCTATCCGTAAAGAAGGACCGGCACAGCATTTTGAAGGAACCAGAGGCTCACCCTGCAGCGAGATTCGGGAACGTTGTCTGGGCCAATCCAGTCTAAATGCGAGGAAATGTGCCGTGGTATCCATGACGTCACAGAGAATAGAGTCGCCGAGATTCCTGCGCGAAATGGCGCTTGTGTCGTACGCGCCTTTCTTTCTTGTAAATGCGTTTTTTTGTTCGGCCAATTTTTTTTTTCAGTTCTCATTCAAGGAAGCTTTTCCCTTCATTTTCGCTACTTTTTATACTTGAGTCTAGCACTATTAGAGCCATAAGCAGGCTGGGCGATCGGCCTTCTACCTTAACTGGCCTCACCGCGCATCAGCCCGCCCACCAACGCTTCTTGGGCACCTGATGTCAACGGAGTTCAGTGCCCGACTGTAAACATGCAGCTCCTCAGACAACGTGCAACGCTCTGAAAGCCAGAAATATTTATTGCTGTAGCTATACGTTCGCACCAAGAAATAGTTCGTTGTATTTTAGCAGCAATTACATGCATTTCGTTTTTATTTAGGCTCGGTAATAAATGAAAAAAATTATATGCCTTAAAAATTAACAAGCTATGTTACACGCACAAGTAGCGAGAACTGGGCGCGAGTTTGAATGTGTTCATGATCTGTCAGCGCAACAACTACGCACGTACGGACGAACAAGAAGAGACGATCACGGTGATTATATACGGTTGCTATAGGGACGTTATACGCTTGTTAATACGTTGTTTTATATAATTTTACGTCTCGTTGGTTTCCTTTTCGGTATTTTCATTCGCCGCCTAGAGGACACACTACGTTTTTCCTTTCTTTAGATCACTATCATCATCATCATCATCATCATCAGTATCAGCATCAGCAGCATAATCATCATCATCATCATCATCATCATCCCACACTATCTCGAGCTCGGCTCGCGCGAATACACGCGACCACCAAAACTTGACCACGGAACGAGCGGAGTCGGACATTTTGATTGCCGAATTCCTTGCGCTGCTTCCACAGCGTCGCACGCTAAGCATGAAACTGAGTGTATAGTGCATATGGTTAACCCGAACTCGCTTGTCCTCTCTCTCTCTCTCTCTTTTATTAAACCTTCCCTGCGTGTAAGGATATAGCCAACTGGACAAAGTATACGCTATAAGCATTCCTGCCTTCTCTATCTCCCTCACGACGTGTAGAACAAGACAGGGAAATTGAAATATAGCGCTTGTTCAGGGGGCGGGGGGTATTGTGTAAGAGTCCACCTAGTGGACTGTTCATTTCGACCGCTGCTAACTGGATGCAGCTACACGATAGAGGAGAATACGAGCGGCGCCCTAGCCAATCAGCAGCGGCCAAAATGGACAGTCCACTAGGCGGACTCTTACAGAATACCACTTCGGGTCACGTCGCACCACTCTGCTTCCAGTGTGATTCCTGCTGCACGTGTCAACGCTCGTTTAAACGGCACACCCGATCGCTGCACTTTTTTTTCGGTAGGCGTTAAGCAGCGCCATCTCTGTTTGCAAATGGCGCGGTTTTGCACGGCGGCGGCACCATCGCTACTAGATACTTCTAGTAACGTTGGGCGGCACCACTGCTGCTGATGCTGCTGCTGATGCGGCTGCCGGCGGTGCGCGCAGTAGCGGTGTGACCGGCGCCGTTGCGCGCCGAAAAGAAAGAGAACTTTTTTTGCTTGCTACCGGGGGCGCCTGCGACGAGCTAGACGGTGAGAGGGCAAGAGGAACCCGGGCGGGTGCGTCGTGTAGATAGAGTGTAGCGAGCGGTGCGGCCGCACAGCCGGCCCAAAATGCAGGCCAGGGCGTCGCAGCCGTGGCTATTTTAATGCCCCCCCCTCGTGCCAGGCGGTTCCTTCGACGGAGAGCACGGAGCGGCCGGTTCCTTGTGATAATCCCCGCGGGCGAGCTTCCTCGCCAGTTCGACTCTCTATACCATTTCGTTGCAATGTGCGTGCGCCTTCGAGCAGGCTCCAACGGAAGGGTTCGGTAGTTGGCCAGCGCTGGGATAATCGCACGAGCGCTATTTAATTTCGTTCTTTGACAGGGCACTATACGCGTACATAGAAGTGGAAAGACGGTGAAGTGCAGTTGGCCCTTTCCCTTTCAAAAACATCATGCATTATAATCTGTAACATCTCAACAGAATGTATATCGAAGTAAACAAAAGCTCAATAGAAACACAACAGGCTTTATATGGCGATTTGTGCAAGGGTTGCACAATTTCGAAAGCAAGTGCCGGCCAGTAACGTCCATCCAAAGAAAAGATTAGAGTGAAATCGAATAATCGTCATCATCATCAGCAGCAGCAGCCTGGCTACGCCCACAGCAGGGCAAAGGCCTCTCCCATACTTCTCCAACTACCCCGGTCATATGCTAATTGTGGCCATCTTGTCCCTGCAAACTTCTTAATCTCATCCGCCCACCTAACTTTCTGCCGCGCCCTGCTACGCTTCCCTTCCCTTGGAATCCAGTCCGTAACCCTTAATGACCATCGGTTATCTCCCCTCCTCATTAAGTAAATCGAATGGCATTTCTTAAAGTAAGATGCATTGAAGTCTATAGAAACTCAAGATGAGCTCTGCTCCTCAACTCCCTCCGCCCTACTGGAGCCGGTGTGCGCTGGGCGTTAGATAGGCTCTAGCGTTGGCAGCGGGTCACCGTTGGAATTATGTCTGAAAGCTGTTTGACTTCACTTTCCGGCTGAGCACTGTACAATCGTAAAGTGCAGTTAATAGCACTACCACAGCTGGCCATAAAAGTAAACTCATGTCAGTAAACTCGCTCCACCCTTGGGAAAAGATTAGAGTGAAATTCAACAGCGCTTTTCTACAAAGAAGGCACATATAAATTGATAGAAAACAGCATCAGCTTCCCTTCTCGACTCTCTCTGCCCAGTAATAACGGGTGTGCGTTCTGCTCTGAGCAGGCTCTATATAACGGAAGGGTTCGGTAGCGGGCCAACATTGTAATTATCGCTGAGAGACAATTAATTTCTTCTTCAGCTAAGAACTGCGCAGGAGCCGAGTGAAGTTGGTTCTTTCCACAACTGCCAAGGTGAAGTCGGGTCAGTAAACGCTGCCCTCCTAAAGAAAATTTAGATTACTGTTCGACAAAATATTTATTGAAGACTGCACATAGAAACAGGTGACTTTCCCTCGTGGACTATCTCAACCATGCGGTGGCGGCGCGCGTTCGACGTGTATTGGGGTAGGTTGTAACGGAAAGGTTCGATAGCGGGTCAATGTTGTAACTATAGAGCTGTGAACTAATTCGTTTAATTTTTGGTTGATTAGAGCACGAGCGTAAAGTGCAGTTGGCTGATTATATAGCGTTCTCAAAACAAACTTCAGCCAGTAAACTCTGCACTTAGTGCGACGTTAAATAAGCTTTGTAGAAGCAATGTTGAATTTCTATGGAAACTCAACCCAAAATCTTCAGTGTGTCAGCAGAGATTGTTTTAACGTATATGTACTCACATGCCCGTTCCTTCACTCCTTGTACCAGCTAGTATGCAAGGACTACATAATGGCCTTCTCGCCACTGCAGAGGCTGCCGTCCACATAAGCTCCTCAATTTGGGATAAACAGCCGATATTCCACAAATGCCTTTGAAGTACTCTGCAATCAATCAATCAATCAATCAATCAATCAATCAATCAATCAATCAATCAATCAATCAATCATCTTATACAGACAGATAAACGCACTAACCAATGATCTTGGAGCAATAAACTCGCTCGAAAATTTAGGGTTTGGTGCGCTACGCAAACTGTGCTAGTGGTGGCGCCTGTGTCTGTATTTCGAAGACCGCAGCAAGGAGCATTGTGTAGCGGACGAAGACGACTAGGAGGAAGTTATTCTTGAGAAAATACTGGTGTCAGCTGTAAAGGAGACTGCTGGCTGTCGCATTAAACAAGTCCAGGGCCGTAGGTGTCTGCACAATTCCCCGTAATCTATCTCGGGTGCCGGAAGGCACCTCATCGTAGAATATGGGCTGAGGGCGCCGGCCCTGGGTCTGGGGCCCAACCTGAGAACGCTTCGTAAACTGCGTGCCCATGGCCCCAAAGTGTGCTGCTCCAGCATATACAGCGGACATTAACCGCTGACTCATGCCCAAGAACGAGGGCTACTTGAGAGAGAATTTCGAGATCTTCCAAGCTACGAACGGATTAAACATACAGTTATACGCATTTAGAGAGATTCAGTTTAGGGGACGCAAGCGGCTTGCGTACGCGACAACTAGGGGCCACGGCACTGCGCATGCGCAGACCGCTACGTCTGTGTCGACGCATGCGCAGTGGCGTCGCCCCTAGCTCTTGCGTACGCAAGCCGCTTGCGCCCCCTAAACTAAACATCTCTGTTGGCTCGTGGACGATACGTTGGCTACGCCACTTGTGCGATCTTTATACGGGGATCGAGGGCATCAGCGCACGCTTTCGTTTAAATACGCAGCTATAACTCGGGACAAACTGTTCGAATGAGAATCGTTGAACCACGCTATCCTTGATTTGCGTTTGTTTGGCTGCTTCTGCGGTTCTTCCTCCCCTCCTTCTTTCTCCCCCTAAGCGTATGTTTATACGCCTCTGCTTCGTTTCATCTGATAGCACGGCAGCGGCGGCCCACTTTGCGTCAGACGGAGCCGTCACCCAAGCCCGTCGAAGGCTCGTCGAAGTTTCTCGAATCGTGGCCTCGAACCGGTTCAGCCCCCTCTCTTTTGTTTCTGCCGGACCCATTGTTCGCAATCACTCGCCGCCGCCGCCGGCCGGTAGAGGGCGCTTGCGAGTGCGCGCCGGTCTTTATACGCTGGTCTAAAGTAGTACTTGGATCCGCAAAGCGAAGCGCTCGTGCATTTCGGCGTGGCGCAAAATAATAAAGCCCTGCGGAGAACGGATGCCCACCGCTCGAACGCGCGCTTCTGCAGCGCGGTTCTGGTCGTCTGCTGCCTCGTCTTGCTTCCTCTGGCGATTTCGAGAGATAAAAGCGCCACGCCTAGAGCAGCGGGTGGGTGTGGTGTGATGTACGGCAATATTGTCGTCCCGTCAACGCCACGCCTTTATTTATTTCCTTTTTATGTGTGCGTGGGTCAAAAACAGTCTTTTTTGTTTATACGTACGCGCACTATAGGTGACAGGTACTCCTGCGGTTGTTCTTCACTGCGAGGTGCAGATTGCTCGTTGATATCGTGATACTTTCAAGACGATGCACGATCCTAGCGAACGTGTGATACGCACGGTGTGCAACCGTCTGGATTCTGCATTGCACAACGCTGTAAGTAGACAAGGCGGAGGCTATTGATATCCAATGTTATCGAATGGTATCTGCCATAGTGATTTACTGCCTGACCTCGGCCTCTTTCTTTCTTTACTGCGGCGCTGGTGTTGTTCGATGCCTTCTAGGTTACAAGGCCCTGTGCGCTTTGAGCGGTGACGTAATGCAAGAAGAACGAGAGCCTACACTCACTGCTGGAGGCGAGTAATTCGTTCATCGCGAACATGTTCCTTCTCAACTGTTCGGTTTGCAATGGGAGCGTAGACTTTGGTATAAATGCCTTAATAACACCATTCAATGAAATAAATATTCACTAACGCTTAGTCCCTTCTTGTCTCATTGGAGTTGCTTGATGGATTAACCTCAAGTATAATCGCAGACGCTGAAGAGCATGCCATTTTGTTGCTGACTTTCTTTTTAGTGATCATTTAAGACGAAGACTCCTATCTAAACACATGTAAACGGAGAAATCGTTTTTCACTACATCCAGTGCACCGAATTTGATGATATTTGACGCATTTAACGTAAGAAGTTAAACTCTAGCGACAGTAGGACGCAAATATTTTCTTGCGACATCACTTATACGCACACTCCAAGCGAAGTATTGCCGTCATAGTCGGGCGTGTTTAGGAAAAGTTTATTTCAACAAACGACGATGCGAACTCAGTCACAATCATGGCACAATCCCACTAGGGCGGTAACATATACAAAGTACGAAGCACTGTGCACATATCACGATTTGACAGAAGTGTTCGAGCCCACACTCACTAACACATAACCACTAAACTCGTGGAAACACACAGTCACACATAAACTAATTGTCACATTACGCAAAATGAAGTTCAATACATACAATGTACACAATGGTTATGTACAATGATGATGTAATTTTACATATTTTTGTAGCGAGGCTCTGAGATGTGTACATACAAAGATGATGATGTACACGAGAGCACACAGAAATCACGGGCACCTAAATTCTACGCACATTCAATTAATAATTCTGATGGTCTGGCTCCAAGAACCAAGCCACACGCATATATTTAGGTATATTCGCGCTATATCCTTATCCATGCCGCATATGCAGGTTATATTACTAGTACACTATTCAATCACCAAAGTTGCTCGTACCAGGTATTACATTGTTCACTTAATGATTCCTCAGAATTTTGGGCAGAGCATTGCGGGGCACAAAATCGGAGAAAAAGCTTAATGTCTCCGCAACGTACCACACAACAGTCTGGTATCTGCATTTCGGGCCTCAACTAGAATATGCTAACAACACTGTCGTATACAGTTCTACTGGCTACTAGTACAGGCTGTTCGGGAATTGAACGTTTTCGGAGATCCCGCGGTCCATAAACTTTTGTCGCCGGGTGTACGTACGGGACAAAAGTATGCAGGAGCACTTGACTCCTGTGGCAGCCCACAAATAAATGTCAAGAAACGTAACATTCACAGCGCGTGCCTTTTATCTTAAACATTCTCGGACTATTAAATATTAAAAGTGCAACATAATATCGGCACTCAAACCTGAAAGTGGTGTCATTTTTACCGGTGCGGCTCTTTACGGGGCAGCGTATAGCGGCTCCTGTGCGATGTCATTGCAGGTCCCTGCACGGGCTGCGCTAATTCTTTTAAGGGTGCCAGAAATTTCGCCGCACCTGCGTATGTCGCGTCCGCGTTAGTCGGGCCCGAGTACAGTAAGAACACCGTCCCAGAGGTTCGAGCGCAGCGCTACCGAAAATAATTGCTTCTCCTTGAAAGTAGGGCTTCTCTGCAGAGCTATAAAGCAATGCAGAGAAGCAGACTTTTTCTTTGAGGGTGCTTTGAAAGCGTGTATTACGTTCAACGCCGACACCATGCGAGACACTCCTTATCCAGCGGGTTATACTTTAAGTTTGAAACAGCCTCTATAACAATAGCGCTTATCTGCATTGATTAGTGGACATGATCATCACTACCTTCCTTGCGTATAATTGGAAGATGGGGCTACAACTGTAAAGCGACATGGACAGATATACTTTCATTTATGTCTCACGCGCGTATGACATGAACGTTAAGAGAATCTGCCCTGCCAGGTTCCCTATATTTATCCTTATCAGAGGTCAATGCCTACCGCTTACATTGGGCCCAGAGCAAAAGAAGCTGGCTTCATATACACGACGAGAAGCGCATTGATCTTGTCAGCGATCGCACTCATAAGCGCAGGCAACCAAGAGGACTCTGTAAACATCATTGCAGCACTCCCCCCCTTCAATGTTACTTTGTGTTCCAATCACAAAGCTTCCGAGATATGAAGCATACAGCTACGTCGTTATGCCTCCGCTCTCTCTGAAAAGCCCCGCTTTTCTTTCTGATCGCAATCAACAATTAGCCGCGCGCACGATGCCCACTTCCTATTTGCTACCCTTCCATATCTTCGCCTGCCCCGTTACTCCGTTAAAACTCGCGAATCGACGACCGGCCCCTCCCGATTTCCCGCCCCCCAATCTAATCGCCGTCGAGATTCATTCTTGCGTCGTGAACCGACTCATTTAAAAGCCCGCGCTCCTTCGCGCGCGCTGCGCCACTCGCTCTAATCCACTTCCGCCTTCGCGCACGTTTACCGCATTAGTGGCCTTCGACTGTTTGCGCACGCCCGGAGCTTCACTTCGCCGGACCCCTCCTCCCCTCACATATATTTCGCTCCTCGATTACCCACCCCCCCCCTCTCTCTCTACCCGTACTTCCCCTTCTTCGGCCTCCCATCCTAGCTCCACTACCTCTTCCAATCTCGCACGACGACTGCGCCGAACCAGTATGCAGACACCGACAGAAGCAACATCATGACGCCGCATCGCACAGCGAGGGTGAACTTCACTGCGCACAAAAAAACACCCCATCCCGCTTTACACGCACGCCCGCACGCACACTCCACCGCGTCCCCTTATACTGCAATCACGCCGGCCTCATCACGTGACGCAAGCGGCGGCCTTCCTTGCTTGCTTCCAACGCAGCGCCAGACAGCTTGCCGGAACCAGCTCCCTCCGGCCACCTTCCATCGTAACGGTCATTCGAAGACGCGCCTGGCCCCGGCCACGTCGCTTCCTATACGTACGCGTATGCGTATCGGCGAAGCCCGCCGCTCCTTTCTTAGCTTTCTGTTTTAGCGCCGGCACGGCGCGGTGCGTAGCGCTCTCCAAACATGGTCAACGAGGAAGCCGTGTTCGGCCAGCTCCCTCCGTACTCGTTCGCCGCCGCATAACACCCGTCACACTCGGAGATCCTGCTGAGCAAGGGTATAGAAATATGCAAAATACAAAACAAGCAAGCACGTGGCGTAAGTGAAAGAAAAACGATGAAGGAACGCCGTCCCTCATTAGCTTCGACGAAGCGAACGTAGCTTGTTCGTTCTTGTACAAATGTATCTTTGCCTATTCGATGTCGACATTGAAGCTTATTGAAGGCGAGTACCGCGCAACAACGAATCACGGACGTCAGGGCACGAGAAGAAAAAAATATATTAAAAAACGCGCTGTCTTTGTCGCGCTGTTTCAGTTTTGAAGGTGGACATCTACCAATTTACCGTACTCAAATTTTTTGCTGCAGTATGTCTATGAATGCATATATATCTTTTATACCGAACAACTATTAAGTGTATGTTCTCCAGACCAGTGCGTGTTTTGTTTCTCCTTTCCGCTGTTATGCCAACTTGGTTTCTCTCTCTATCTCTCTGTCTGTCTGTTTCCTTTCTTATCATCTAATAGCCGCGATAAAACGAGGAAGGAACATAGAAGAGACATGCACGACATAGACATCGCCGCGTAAGTCCCTTCTACGTTCGTCGCTCGCTGTTATCAGATTATCGTGAATAGCCAACTATATATCCCGAACTTCCAGCCCCAGTATGGTCTTTTATCGTCGGCTGTGACTGTATTGCAGTTTACAGATACGGCTTCTCAGAATTTCCCCGCATGTCCAACGGTAGTGTTATTTGGATACATAAGATAAAATAAAACAAAACGCTATGCCAGTTTGGAAGCTGACCCCCTGACATCCGTTGAAACACGTTTGGATATTTTGTCTCTACGCCTCTGCGACAGTCAGCATTTTACCTCGGTCTGACATGGAGCCGATTGAGCTGGTTAATGGTATTTACCAACGCAAAGAAACCGCAGACGCCCAGGAACGCTTTAGTGGGGGGTTCTGGTTTCATTTTGGTCACCTGCGGTTCTTCAACGTATACATATAACTCAGTAAACTGGCGTCTTTTTTAAATACTGCACTTAATCCTGATGCAGCCGCGACGGCAGCGAATCAAACCCTCAACCTCGTGCTCAGCAGCTGTGTACGTAGCCGCTGACCCACCGCGACTAGATGACGTGGGATTGAAGCAAAAGGGAAAATTAAGGAAGAAAGAAAGAAAGAAAGAAAGAAAGAAAGAAAGAAAGAAAGAAAGAAAGAAAGAAAGAAAGAAAGAAAGAAAGAAAGAAAGAAAGAAAGGAAAGATAAAGAGAAAACGTGCCCCCCCCCCCCACCTCTATGCTATCAGTGCCCCACAGGGCAAATGGTTTAGCCTACTTCATCTCATTCTAGGATGAGTCCAAAACTGCGTAAAATAAAAACAAGTACTCAGGTTTGAATTTCCAAGTCAAGGCAATGTCTTTGTTTAAGCTCAGTGGGCCTTTGGTTGCACCTGGACTAGCATGACCCACTAGCTCCCGGAAACCTTTTTATTTATTTATTTATTTATTTATTGCCTGTTTCAGGCACCACTCCAAGTTTTAAAGATTTAGTCACCTGGACGGGAATTCGAGCTTATGCCCTTGAGCTCTGAGGCACGATGTTCTACCTCTACTCCACGTCACTACTATGTCATGAGAAGGAAATTTACAACAGAATAAAAATGATTTGCAACGCATACAGCAGGCAGTACGAAATCATGACCAGTAGCTTAACGTATATCATTAATTGCAAAGAAAAGTGCACAATCATGATGATAAACACGTGCAAGCGCGTGGCCTCCTCGGACGGGAATACTAAGCTGCGATCTCTTGGTAGTAGGATACTTTGAATGCACTCGAAAAACACTTTATTGAGTACGTGAAAGGCGCGAAGGAAGGACGACAAGCGTATGAGGAACATGTGGCTATAGAACACAAGGGCACCAATTCTCCAACTGCGCCCACATGTTTATAGATGGTGTCCAAATCCAGGACTCATAGGCTGGTACGTTAAACCGTCGGTTGCCGGCACTTTAATAAAGTTATTCCTATTCTTATTCCTAGGCTGGTACCCTCTAGATATTTTTTTAAAAATAGCTGAACGGCGTAAACTATTAAATCAAATACGGGTGTTAAATGCTATGCTGTTGCTGTTTGAATGCACCGCACGCGATTGCGGTAGCCGGTAACACGTCATAGGCGTCGGGTTTTGGACACCACCTATTGCCGCTCGTGTGCGCGTTTTATAGGTGCCTTACACTTCCCGTCATCGTCCATGTGATGAGGCGTACCACTAAGAGCTACCAGCAAGACAGCCAAATCAAGCCTGCGGAACGCACAGCCAGACGCCGACGTCGGTATCTATACAAAAGAATGCATGTGCCGGATATAACGAAGAATATAGAATCGCTAAGCTCGGATGTAGCGAAGTGCTTGAAAAGACTCGGGTAGAACGAAGGAATTACACTCGATATAGCGTAGCATTTGCAGTCTCGGGTGGATTCCGGGCAGTGCGAGAACAGACCTTCCGGGACTTCTGAAGGGCTTGAGAACCCCTGTTTCACACCTTCACATGTCTTTCACGTGCGAGTTGCTCGTATTAGCATAGACTTGGCGATTGTTCTTTTTATTTCCGTCTTTTGAGGTGGCCAAATACTCCGAATCGGCGTGAGAACCCCTGTTTCACACCTTCACATGTCTTTCACGTGCGAGTTGCTCATATTAGCATAGACTTGTGATATTCTTTTTATTTATTTCGTCTTTTGAGGTGGCCAAATACTCCGAATCGGCGGATCATGGCGTCAGATACGCCGAGCCGGCGATTCGAAAACGACTCGCTTCGTTTCACGAAGAAGGCCGCTAGCGCGCGGTGCGAGACTCGCGAAGCGCAAGCGCGTCGGGCCGGCAGGCAGGCAGGCAGGCGAACGACCTCAGGTAACCGAGCTTGCCCTTGGCAGTGAATGGGACGCCAACATCGCCGGAGGCACACAGTGCGCTTGGTCGTGCGGCGGCCACCATCCCGGGAGAGAGGAGGGGAAGCCGCCGGAACTCCTCTCCCTACGTCATTTCCTCCTCCTTCTTCACCTTCCTCGCTCAGATGGCCGAGGAAGGACCCTTCTTCCTCGTTATTATGCCCTCCGTTTGGTTGAAAGGAAGTGCGCACGCGTCGGAACTGGGTTAGCTTACTACTGTGTCGAGTGACGACGCCCCGTTCTTCACCCTGCTCCTCGGCGCCGTCCTCCTCGCTTTCTTACAGTGCGGAGACGACCGATAGGAGGAGGGGAGGGGCGGAATAGGAAACGGCGATACTTGCAACCATCTATCCATTACTTTATAGAAGTGATGACAATACTCTTAACGCTGACAACCCGAGGATGAAGTAACCAACAGGGCTGAGGAATATACTCAGTAAAAACGGGACTATGCCGTACTATAAGTTTTAACATAGCCTATAGATAACAGGAGATTTATTGATTGATTGATTGATAGATAGATTGATTGATTGATTGATTGATAGATTGATTGATTGATTGATTGATTGATTGATTGATTGGACAATCGCATCCAACTTCTGTACTAACTGACCGTGAGTGAGTGAGTGAGTGAGTGAGTGAGTGAGTGAGTGAGTGAGTGAGTGAGTGAGTGAGTGAGTGAGTGAGTGAGTGAGTGAGTGAGTGAGTGAGTGAGTGAGTGAGTGAGTGAGCGCATATCCTGCAAATTTTATTCGCAGTGGCGAAATCACACACGAAATGCAGCGCAATCGACGTCAGCCAAGATAGGGTGCGCAAAGACTAGGGCAAAGGGCCTACCGATCTCTCGCAGTTGCACTCAAGCTTACTGCGTGCTCTTTATTTCGCCGATGTTAGGCAACAAAGCAAACTATACTGAAGGGCGCATGAACGTGAAGGCAGAATGATTATTGCAAGCGCATGAATTCGCTCGTTATTCGTGTGTATGATTTTACGTTTATCTCTCTTTCAATTCGGAGAACTAGGCTGAGACAGCAGATGAAAACCAGGCAAAGAGGTTAACCCGGACAACCATCCGATTAGCTACTCTACACAAGGCTGAAGTGGTACCGGAAGATTAGGTAAACATTCGACAACCTAAATTCGGTTCTTTCTCGCGTTTCTTCCACCGATGCGCCTAGCCTCCTTAGTTTACATTTAAGCAGCGATGGTCCTGATCTTTTCGTGTGGGAGTCAATGCACCGTGACGTCTTATTAAACAGCTTTTCTGTTTGTTCTTTTTTTTCGTTGACCGTACTCTAGCTCCACCTCAGCGAAAAGTTTCACTCCCACGGTATTCTGAGGATCTAGATTACGCATATCTTATCGACTGGTTCTGCCAGCATAATTACCTAAGGGACGACAGAAAGGAAACAATAACACCACGGCCTAAGAACTGTAACTTATTGAAGGGTTGCAAGGACTTGCATAGGGGTGCATAATAACCAAAAAGAAAAGAAAAGGAAGCTAGAAAAAGGTAACTGCAGTGTATGCTTGAAAGCTTTTTCACATCAAGAGGCTTGTGCATGCGAGAGAAAGATGTATTTCTTATTCGTATAGGGCGATTGACGGCATCTTGCATCGTTCTTGCTGATGGCATCAACCTGTTCAAAAGAGGCGCTATGACCAAAGCTAGAACAGCTCCAAACGACCCGTCACAACACGATGAGCAAGATGAATGAATGAATGAATTAATTAATTAATTAATGTTCACTGTGCTTGAAGATGCACAAGTGACTGCAACTTGGGTACAAGCACGGCATACTCGACTGGCCCTCGGACCTATTGCACACAAGCGAGTAATAGAAGAGAAAAAAAAAATGAACGCAGTGCGTTTATAACATATTGCACATCGCTTGACCAGCAGCATAAACGCAAAAAAGCTTAAAACACCCACGTGGAGCGATCAACTTGGCATGACAGAAACGGCATCAGCTATAAATGTGAAATTTCACACCTTCTAGAATGTGTGAAATGTAGAAACAAATGTTAAGGTACCTCGTTTGTCAAGAAAACGACGACTCTAATACTACACTATCGTTTAGGGCTCAGTCACGCTGACACGTCACCCGGAGCCGATCGTACGTCAGCTGTTAGGGGTGTTGACAGCTAGAGTCGAATGCGCGGAACGAGGTTGCACAAGGTCACAGCGCCAGCGGTTCCGGCGTTTTATTTACAGGCACATCAAAAATAAATAAATAAATAAATAAATAAATAAATAAATAAATAAATAAATAAATAACTTCCGCTAGAGAGCTGCTAACCTCAAAAGCTTTCACTGTAACTTACTCTACATTGAGGGTAAAAAAGTTGGAGCAGTATTTCTTACTGTACGTGTACAGTGGGCCGCAAAAGTTTACGGAACACGGCTTTCACGACAAATGTTAATTTTTGCTCTGTTAAGATGTGCCGCTTCTAATTTAACGGATCTCTGTGTAGGCCACAACTACTACTGCAGGGTGAAACGCTGAATTCGGGGCCAAGGCTTCGTGGGGAACATGGCTTTCTCGCGAATCTCAGGGGTCATAAACGTTTGTGCCTTACCGTACATCCCTGCATTCATTCATGGCACAGAGCAATTCACGTTACGGCATGTAATAGCAGGAACTGGGGGTGAAGAAAGACAATGGCATAGACCACCTATAATTCACATTCCTCGTACAACCGGATGGACATCCTTACCACGCTTCGTTATTTTACCCTTATCATCATGTTCACGAATAAATCTATTAAATTGATAAAGTGCAAGAACAGAACCGTAACAGGAGGAAGTCACACTGAAGGCAGTGTTAGGTTTGTTCACACAAAGGGCTAGAAGTAGCGCAAGAAGTCGCGTCGCTCGGAATAAACAAAAGAGTAATTTCGGAGCGTACAGTGTAAATGCGTGTAAAAAAAGTACAAAACACTGATATGAGGGCAGCAGCTACGAATTAATCACTATCTCTAGTAGAGCTTGCAGGTGAAACCGGTGCAGTGTTATGAACTCCCCCGCGAGACGTACACCCGGCGACAAAATATTGAGGGGCACAAGATCGGAGAAAAATCTGATAATCTCTGCAACCTCACAACACAGTCCGGTATCTTCATTTCGGGCATCGACTAGAATATGCTAACAACACTGCCGTATACAGTTTTACGGGCTACTAGTACAGGCTGTTCGGGAATGGAACGGTTTCGGAGATTACCGTGGTCCGTAAACTTTCGTCGCCGGGTGTACATACGGGACACAAACATGCAGGAGCACGTGACTCCTATTTTAAGAGACGTTAAAGAGAAAGAAAGTGAATTGAGCTGTAGATAATAAATCTTCTGCAATACGGAAACAAAACAACATAAAATGAAAAGCCACTCTTACCGGGATAAGAGACCTGATAAGTCCGAAAAGGAACAATAAAGAAATACAGGTGGCAACGCTCCGCTGAAGTGACGTCATATGTTTTTATATATGACGTCAAAATCTATGCATCACATACTGCTCGCCGCGACGTCATAGATTTTGACGGCCGTCTGCTCGGACCTGGTTACTTTTGTTAATGCTAAAGCTGTTAATATGAAAGAATGCTTTGAAATCCGTGGCGTCTCACTGACGTATGCCGGCGCTGGTCTTCTGGAGCGAAACTTTTTTTTAAAGGAAAAGAAAAAATAAACAGAAGTTTGACGAATCTTTTTCTTGTGATAATCAACCTACTATCGCAAAATTAACAATAAATAGGTGTTTTTAAAGAATATCTGTGGAAACTGAGTCGGTGTTCCACTTTAGCATAACTTTAACTATTTGTCTCGTTTGACGTGGCACCCGTAAAGAGAGAGAGAGAGAGAGAAAAGAACGAATGTCGCAAAAGTGAAGGCTGACCCAGCTTCCCAAAGGTCACGTTGGGTTGACCGGGTTACACACATTTTGGAGGGCAAAGAAAAAACTAAAAGCCGTGCCTTTTGAGTCGGGTGGCCGGCTGTGGTTGTTATCCCTTTCTCCCGAGGTCGTTCGCACCAAAAGCTATCGAACAAAAGGGGCGGAGTTCTTCCAGATCTTGGGGCTCCCGGAGGATCCTACAGCGGGCGTCGTCGGCTATAATATATATATGTGTGTAGACGACGAAACTAAAGTAGTACTCTAAAAGGTTAAAAAAAGAAATGTGCGTGAAGCAGCGCACTTAGCCACTGCATATGGGGGAGAAACCCACGCAGAACAAACAACACCTCAACCCTTTCTTGCCTTGGCTCGCGTCTGTAAAGAAACCTTATAGCTAGCTACCTTGTAGCGGGCGCGCAGGCGGCAAGGTAAGTTAAAGCGCAAGAGGCACAGTAGAGAAAGAGATAAGGGGAAGGGGGGAGGGGCAGTTGAGTTCTTTTCTGAGCGACCTTTCACCCCGCGGCGAACTCCACAATCGGACCGTTTCGGCTCCGTCGCCCCCGACTTTCGAGCCGTCAAACACCGACCGCTCCAACCCCCAAAAAAGAGGGGAGACGGCCGCGTGTACACCGCGCGATCCGAGACGGAAGGGTTAAAATCCTGAACAGAAAGGGTTTCTTTTCGCTTTCCTTGTTGCCGGTTTAAATTTTGTGCGTGCTTTATTTCTTCGCGCTTTATTCGAAGATCGCTCTCTCTCTCTGCTCTACGTGTTCTTTTCACAACATACAATTCAGGCGAGCATGCAAGCCTAAGTATAGGATAGGGTTAAAATGAAGAATCAAGGGGGGCCGGGGGCGAAAGAAGACGAAAAAGTGAGGAACGGAAACTCCGGCCCCAGGAGAAAACGTGCTCGTTTTCTTTCTTTTTTTTTTTACACTACCTCATTGTGAGAGAAGCAGCGGGTCACTCTGCAAGCAACAGGCGCTCACGGACTCTGCTCAACTCTGCTAGGTGGCGCTGTTGTGCTCCGCTCCAACAAACCGCTCCACATTCAGACTCCCCAAACGTCCTCCACCGCGTCTCCCGTTGCGAAGAGGGCGTACGGAATCAGTCGCGCGCTTCGTCGTGCCCGAAGGGGTTCGATAAAAAAAAAAAAGAATGGTGAGATCGTTGTCGCCGTTTTTTTAGCCGGTCCATACAGCACGCGCTGCCACTACACAGACCTCTCGTGAACTTGCGCACTCTTTCCTTCAACTACGTCCTCGCCTTTCCAACTCGTGTAAGCGCTGGTGTTATTTCTGCAAACAGCTCCGCTTCACCCAATAACCCCTCCCCACCATTTTTCTTTTTTCATTTTGTTGTTCGAGAGCTCCCGTTTGCTGAAGATGCGTCCTAGCACAGAAAGGGTTGGGGAAAAAAATGCTCGGTGGTTCGGAGCTCCGAAGAATGCCGTAAAAAATGGGATCCACTTTCGGCGAAGATAGCGCCAGGAAAGGAGGCAACATATGCTCGTCCGTTTCAGTACCAGTTCCTCGCTCTCTCGACTCGACTACTCAGCGAGGTATTGGAAAGAGACCAGAGGAGGGGCCCTACTCAGCTCTTCGTGCACAATGCCGCTACATACCAAGAAGTGGAGCATATGGCCGGTAATTTGTTTCTCCGATAGGAGATGGCAGAAAGAAGGTGAGGAGAACGGAGACCGAGTGTTGTTTGCCGGAGCCATACGGATGGCTCGTGAATCCTGGACTGTCTACAAGTGCTCGTGTATACGGCATTGTATGGAGCAGGGAAAAAAATGTTCCCGCTGAAATATGTCGACGACGCGATAACACGGATACGTCAACTACCGCTCCCTGAATCCGCCCCCCCCCCTTTTTTTTTTCCCAGAAGAAAAACCTTTTCGCGTTTCTTTTATATGAGCAACCACCCACAACGTTCAAGACCGGTGGGCACACGCGACGGGAGTGGCTATATGGGCGTGAAACGGATGTACCTGGCCACCTGTTGCTTGAGCGAGGCGGGAACGTGATTACGGACAGCCGCGAAAGGCTTAGTGTGACCTTCAGCTAGCCTTAAACCACCACGGTGACATCGACGTGTGTTCTTCGACATGCGCGATTATGCCAAAATTCATTCTAATCCTGTCGTTTATTTACGTCAGCAATATCACTTTGCTGTGCGTGCTTGTATAAGTCAGTCGTAGCAGTAATTAGGCGAAACAAGTGCTAACATTATGTCGTACGCTTCATGTGCGCCATAGTATCTTTTGTACAGTTGGTTGCAAAGGCTTACGGGACACGGGATCGGCGGTAGACTTGAGTTTTTTGCCATTTAAGGCACGACGATTCTGAGTTAATAAATTCCTGTGTCGTTTAGAGAGGCTACTGCACACTGAAACCTTGAATTCGAGACTATTCGCCTAGGATTTACGAAAATTCAGCCTTTTCGCTTATCCCAAGTCTTCTAAAGATTTGTGGTCGACTGTAAGTCTTTGGGTACGTTTGTACGTCCGTGTATGTCGTACTACAAGAGTGTGAGCACCGCTTCGTCAGCACAGCCACTCCCGTCACGTTAGGCTCAACGAAACGACCTCAGTAAGTCAAGCTTAATTACGCCAAAGTACATCCATTTTTCTTCTTTTTTATCTTACTTTAAATGTGTACATGGGAGAGGTTGGCATCACGGGTGATGTCCGATACTCCATCTCTCTTTAGCAAACAGTACTTATAAAATATAGCCAGCTAAACAAACGCGTAAAAGATACGGATACAGTAGCAACAAAGATCGGCCAGCTAGAACAGACACTGTATCTATCCATCCTTCATTTTCTTTTTTTTTCACACGAAACAGGGGGGTGGAGAGCAATATCTTTCTTTCGACGTCTCGAAGGTAATTTGTTCAGTAATGCGCAGGCCCTCGCCATTTCGGGGCCACTTGTTAAACTTTCGGTATTTCATCGCGCACCCGAAAGTGTCTAATCCCCATTCCAACACGTGCCCCGATTTTCGTGTTTCTTCCACCTCGTTCCCCGCTAGCTCAGCGCGGAACTCGATGGATCGCGCCCGATGGCAAAAAGCTCGAACAGAAAGAACAAACGCTGCCGACGAAGAAGCCCACGTAAAGTGCGCTTCGTTGCACGACAAGCTGTGCTTCGCCGCACGGCAAGCAAGGAGGCGGACGAGGCTGCGGGGTCGCCGGCCTTTTTCTTGCTTAGCGCCAAAGGGACACGCGACAGTCGAACGCGAGACACGTGCTGTGACAGATTGGCACAGGCGGTGCTGGTGTTATTCCGGCCTCGGGTCTCTTCATTCAAGGTCCCCGCCGCGCGCGCATTGTGATGTAAAATCCGTGTGACCTAATACCTCGCCGCTTGCACAATGAACAGAGCCTATACGTTCCCCCTCCCACCTTCTCTACGGTCTTAGCCACCCGGCTTCTGGCTTTCTTTTACTTCTTTGCATTAAAAAAAAAATCGCTTTGAATACAAAACGGTGCCTAAGTGACGATGGGACTACTAGGTCGCCGGGACTCTGCCGGATTTGACGGGGGGTCCTTTGCATATTACGAGGCAGGCGTGCCACTTTTCGTGCATTCTTTCTTTCGCTTAGCGGCAGGCACGCCTGCTCCGTCACCTTGTCTCTGAGTAAGGCGGAGGGAGGGCATACTTCTGAGTCAAGTCCCTCTTCTTAAGCTCGCGCTTCTATTGACTGGGCCACTGATGTTATATCCCCGTGCTATATCCGATAGGTAACCCCTCCTCCCTCACCTCGCCCCCCTCTCTCTCTCCGCATTCTTCTTTCTATCCCCTGGAAAGTGACTGAAGGACAGCGGGATTGCGAGGGGAGGGGGAAGCCGTTATGTAAGGAATCACGTGCCCGGCACGCGCAACATTGAGCGCGCCGTCTGCTCAAAGGAGTGTGGCTCCTTCCTCCGACTTCTGCTTCCGGTGGCTTCCGGGTCACGAGGACCAAGCGGCGCGGCTTTTTAAGAGCTGCGCGCGCGTCATAACATCCGGCGCGGGTGCAGAAGGAAATAAAAGGCAGATTGCGCGCGCGTGCTCTGTTGTGAGCGCACGCGAGCGCGGAACGTTTGTACTGGGGCTATACCTGAGGCGGAGGAAAGAAAGAAAGACGAAGGAGAAGAAGCGGAACAGAACCGTAGCGCGCGCTCCACTTTGCGCTCGGGGTTTCTTTCGCGCTGGAGTCGCCGTCGCACGCCTTCTTGGCGGAGCAACGACCGGCATTGACCTCGTGCGCGCGCGCTAAAAGCGCGCGCGGAGCCTGTCTTTGCAGTCGTTTCCCTCGGCGAACCATCTGCTTTGCCTTCTTGCTTGTCAGCCTCACTCACTGCGCGTCTGTTTTTCGTCTGCTTTTCGTCTGCTTCCGAAGGACGCCTGTTGCGCCGTAACAACGGACGCATATGAGAGAGAAAGAACACACACACACACACTCTCGCCATGCGTACGCACATGCATACATACGCAAGAACTTCCCCGCCGAGTTCGCGGGTTGCCAACTGACAGGAAAACAAAACAAAGAAACAGAAGGGGACGCGCGCCACGAGTTTGAGGAGGACCAATCTAAACAGAGCGTATAGCGCGCGCGCGCAGTTCATGCTATACGTATAACGGGGGCTTGTCAATCGCGGTTCGCGACCTGTGCATGCATCGCGAAATGTTCTTGTGGTCCCGTCGCCGACGCGGCGCGGTGCAGATTGCAGCTCGGATGCAAGCTGCCGCCGCGGTTTGCTGCTCCACCGCCGCTGCGCTGTCTTTTTCGCGGAGTATGTAATGCCCCCGCGCCGTTCCCTTTCCCCCTGTGCGGCTCGCGCTTTTCATATACGCCGCGTGGAAGAACCGTGCATATGCGCCGGTCGGTGTGTAGGATGAAGCCAGCCGCAGGGCGAGAGATGCGTAGCGAATGGCGTTGCCGGGAAGGTCGCGGCCGCACCCCACGTGACAGTTACGTGATTGATTTCCCCGTGCCTTCCTCCTCGAGGCAGGCCTACGGCAGCATCTCGGGGTGCGGAAGCGCCGGCAATCTGTCGGGAACGCACGGCGTTGCGGTTTGTTCCCTTCGTAAACACTTCGGTCGCCGCTCAACGCGGAACCCCGTGTGCCGCGGTGGCGCGTTTATTATAGTGTCGTTTCTCTTTCTGTGCACCGTCTCCGATTTGATTCCTTCGTGTTTGCTTTCCACTATTTCTCGGTTCGGCCGAGATTCATTATGAGCGCTTTACATATCCGTCTCCTTATATAGTAAGTTATTTTCCTTCCGACTACAGTCGAACTCCGAGCATGTAAAAGCCACGGAAACTAATCTCGTTTTCATCGCGTTTAGCATCTCTGCGCAAAATTCTTCCCGTTTAAGAAGACCGAACACAAAGTTGAGCGAGTTGGCAGGAATTCATGTTACTTAAACGTAGGCGCGCCCGCACATGCGCCCCAAAGCCGTTTGATTGCGTCTCTTCGTTTCTTCTCGTGCGTTTGCGTGCATGCCTTTCAGTAACGTGCATGCATCCCATGCAACTTTGTTCCTTAAGTTGTACCAGCAAACTGTTGCTACGCGTGAGAAGTGGATTCCACTACCGCAGTAGTGCATATGCCACCGTCGTCGTGTATGTCGCACACACAAAAATGTTTTTTTTTTCAGTCTTTTCTTCATTGCACATCAACAACTTTGCCGCACCAGTTGTTTCTATTAATGCTAACCGCGCTTTTCGCAAAGCACCTGGGTAACATTGTATAGGCAACACCTATATATTTATACAATCCTCGCATTTATTCTCACTTAGTAGTTCTCTCTATTGTAAGATTACGCGCGCGCACACGCACACGTAAAGAGAGAGAAAGAAAGAAAGATACACTTTAGCAGCTACCTTATCATTGTCACATTTGCTTGGTGTCATTTCGTAACTATTTCCATCTTTATGCCGCTGGCCCTGAACTTAACATAAATAAATAGATAAATAAATAAATACCATTAACTATAGGGTATAACTTCGAAACTACACAGTGTATTATGAAAGACGGCTTAGGGGAGGGCTCCAGATAAATTCTGACCACCCGAGGTTCATTAACGTGCGGCCATGGCATGGTGCACGGGCGTGTACCGTGCCATGGGGGTCGGACGGCACCGAGCCGCCGATCTCGGAGGCCATGCCTTGTGCGGAACAGCACGACCGCTATAGCCATGCACTCGGCCACACCGGCGGACTCCGCGCGCTGTGACCGAGACTCACTATACGAATTGGTGGTTGTACAAATCGACCACGGGTAGTGTCATTCTGGACATCGTCAAAAAAAAAAGAAAAAAATCCGCCGTATAGCCAAATTCTTCAATGCCGGTATCATGAGCCAATCAGACGTAGCAGCCCTCTGGGCCAATCAGAGCTGGCAAGATGGCGGATTCGACAATATAGCGGAACTCTGCAGCGCCCAGAATAGCACCCCGGTATCGGCAATGCTTCTCCCAGTCAATATACACAAAGGTTTTTTTTTTTTTTTTTTTTTTAAACGCGAGAGTACGAAATTTCCTCCTAACTTTAGAACTTAACCTAGGAGTCAGAGGTGCTCTGTGCTGGTGCCACGGGGTAAATATCATGTCACACTATGCATCGGATCGAGGCGTCGTTGGTTGCTATGAAATCGCTTTGCGCTCGTGCTTTTATAAATGCTGCAGCTTGTATATAAAAGCCATTGAGATGCGACGACGGGGAGTCAGTGCGCAATTCTTTTTTCGTGCCATTCAATATCACCGCAAAAGGGTCTGGATTTGAGCTTGCTGGTACGCCTCCACGACGGGAAAACCAGAGCGACAAACGGGATGAGAAAGTGAGGACTGGGCTACAGGCGTTGACTACTCAATAAAAGTTCGTTTATTTGGAGTGACAGTATTTGTGCATACACGTGAAGAAATGAAAAGAAAGAGGGCGCCAGGAAACCACCCCAGAACCGCGCCGCGTGCGTCTTGTGGTCTCGATTAAGAATCACCACATACGTCTTCTTCCTCTTGGGGGTCATGGACCCCGCACGCGGCAGGAGACGCGAGCAGACGGCAATCGCTCCCGGGGCTTCACGCTGCAGGGGGCGCGCGTGTGTCGTGGGAGGGACGCGGGAAAAGCTCCACACTTCAAACTCAAGAATTTGCGCGTTCGCACCTTTCACGAATCCTCGAGTCCTTTTATTTCTTTCTCCTCCCGAGCGGCAGTTCGAGTATGCAGCAGGAAAAGGCTTGATGCTCAAGCAGCGGAGGTACTTCCTCGCGCACCTCTTGAAGGAACTCCTTCCGGAGGAAAGCATACACAGTAGCTTTCAAGGTGTGTTCGCAAACACATCTCCGGGAAGTGATTTCGGGCTTCGCAAGTCACTCTCGAACCTTTCTGTTCTCTCTCGTACACTCACTAAATGTTAAGGCTGTCGATGCAGTTGAACACCGCGACTGACTGCTTGGAGTACCACGACGCGCGAATGGGTGTTTCCTGCTCGATGGCGCGCCAGAAGCCCAAGAGTTGTTCTCTCGCCACGGTGCTCAAGATATTTTTTTCGGGAGTGGTTCCGCTCGTCGTCGACACGGCATGTCCACCAGCTTCCCTCCCCGCCCACGCAGCAAGCAAGCACTTTAAATTCATGTCCCATACGGACTCTAGTTCTGTGACGTATAGTGCATGCCGGCTTCCGTTCGACAACGTTGGTTTTGTGCAGCTTTCACTCTGCTCTAGCAGCACCGTGGTCGGGGTGGGGGGGGGGGGGGAGAAAGGAAGGAAGGAAGGAAGGAAGGTTGTTTATGCCTCGAAGTTGTTCTTCGAACAGTTGTCGTCACGCCGAGCTGTCACAGGAGTGTTGGTGAAGAGTGCGCATAATCTAAGCACCGAAGTCCAACGACCCCGCAACGGTGGGGTGAAAAGAAACGGAGCGAGGGAACTTGCGAGCGGATGCGAGAGGCGCTAAAGTGCTTTCGGGGACGACGGCGAAGAAAGAAAGACACGTCGTGAGCTATCTTAACCTTGAATAAGTTATAAACGAACTTTTAGCGGATAACGAATGCTTAAGCAGATTTCTTCTTCTTCTTCTCATTATTATTATTATTATTATTATTATTATTTTCTCAGTGCAGCTTTATCACGTTCACAAGAAAAGTACGCAGAACCCACCTCACGATAACTGCCGACGGTAATGCGATTAGCATTAAAGAAATGTAGTGACACAGCGTATCATTAAAGTCGCGTTTCTTTAAAATCTGTAGCAGACATTAGAGACTTTTAGCGTGTCCGCTATTCCGGCGAACTGGGGCGGTTTGGGCGAATTGCCGGATGGCGGGGGGCGTAAACGTGAGCGGCCGGAGCGGTGAAGCCGCCTGGTGTTGTAGAGCTCAACCAGACAAACACAGAGCTAAAACTGCAGTAACCTACTTTATTCTCCTTCGCTGCTGGTGCAAATTTAATTGTGTTCACAATTTCGCTGCTGTCGAAAACTTACACACCAGCTTAGAAGAATATAGTAATTGGCTCTGTGTTTGGGTGGTTGAGCATTGCACCACCAGCTGGCGCCACCAATCTGGCCGGTCAGGTTTACGTTCCCGCCCATCCGGCAAACCGCCCGCGCCTGCCGGAGTACCGGACGCACTAAGATTCTCTATTCTGAGACTTCCGTTGCTTCGGCTGTATGCAACGCACACTACTGTCTCCGGTACCGGCTTCGGTTTGGCGCTCGTTTGCCGAGGTCGCCCACGAGCATGACCGCCCTGACGGCGACTGTACGAAGACGACGCAGTGACGATAGAAGTGACGACGAAAGAACGGTTTCGATGGGACGACACAGGCGGTATGACGATTATGACGACACTGAGATGACGATTCCGAAACTATAGCGATAGCACACGCCGACAGCGTTACGACAACGGCGGCCTGAAGACTGCGGAGGGACAGCGACGAATGTGTGACGACGAAGCTGGAATAGCGACGGGACTGCCCTGCCTGTGGACTAAGGGCAACATTGGACCATGTGTTGTGGGAGTGTGAAGCCATCGGCTCCTCCTTCAGCGAGGATAGGTGGGCTGCGCTCTTGGGCAGCCCCGAACTCAACGACCAAACCCTGGCCGTCCAGAGTGCCCGCGATCGGGCCGTCAAGCTCGGCTTGGCGGTCCCTACGTGGGACTAGCCGGGTGGCGCGGGGTCTTCCCTGCGTCTTCTCTGGACCAAAATAAAGTTACTTCACTCACTCACTCACGGCATCGTTCCAGCTAATGACGCCGTCATTAAACGCCTTCATTACGACGACGACGCAATTATGGCGACGGCATCCCAACACCGCGATATCCATGATCTAATCGCTCCATGATCGCCGCCGATATCCATGATCGCCACCCGCGTCTCCCGGTAAACGTTACGGTTACATAAGCTGCAGTTGCCGGGAAGCATGAAAAGGGGTCAGGGGATCTCTGAATGCTATCGTGTTCTGCTCTTAAAGGCTTAAAAGCTTAAGCGTACCTCCAAATTTTTCAGACAACTTGGGCCACTGGGTCAGCGTAGAAGGCGTATCGACAACGGCATGACGAGAGTCAGATGACGCGGATAGACTGAAGACGATGGAAAAAGCACGACCGCAACATGAACACAAGCTAATGCATAGTGGCCCAATCTGATAGGCAGTTTGAAATTAAATTAAATTATGGTGTTTTACGTGCCAAAACCACTTTCTGATAATGAGGCACGCCGTAGTGGAGGACTCCGGAAATTTAGACCACCAGCGGTTCTTTAACGTGCACCTAAATCTAAGTGCACGGGTGTTTTCGCATTTCGCCTCCATCAAAATGCGGCCGCACTGGCCGGGATTCGATCCCGCGACCTCGTGCTCAGCTGCCCAACACCATAGCCACTGAGCAACCACGGCGGGTGCTGGTAGGCAGTTTGGGCCACCGGGTCGGCATAAGAGGACAAATAGATTCAAAACGCTTGAAGGAGCTGCTTCTCCGGGTCCATCATATATGCCACTCGAGTTTTAAAGTATTCGAGAAGCACTGTTTTTTTTTGTCTATCATTATTGTGATAGCAATTACACCAACGCTCGCGGCGAACGGCGTTATCGTGCTGTCCTTGCTTATCGACGGCGCACGCGCAACCTTCACATGGAGGATTAGAAGGCCTCCAAATTAGAAGGCACCTGTGATCTAATCTAATTTCTAATCCTCCGTGTGATCTTCACATGGGGGATTAGAAGGCGTTGTGCGTATTGTCCCCAAAAAGCGTCGAAGCCCTGTGTATGCACCGTCGATCCGCTCAAACGGCTCTGTCGGAGCCAGGACAACGCTCTGGCTTCCGGTGCTGGCATGAACATTTTGTATGCACAAACATTGTCGCGTTCCTCCCTAGGAGCCGTGTAAATACAACACCGTCGGGCGTAGACTCGTCCGAGTGGAACAGACAGCAAACGTCAAAGCTAAATTTATGCAATCCCATCCTTTGGACGCTGACCAACACCGACTGTTTTTCTCGGACGGACGGACAGACGGACGGCAGGACGTATGGATGGATGGATGGACGGACGGACGGACGGACGGACGGACGGGCGGACGGACGGATGGATGTTATGAGCGTCCCCTTTGAAATGGGGCGGTGGGTTGCGCCACCAAGCTCTTGAAATTATACTGCCTAATGTCATACCTAGATTAAAAAACAAAGAAACAAACAAAAAAAGATGAACTCCCACAACCAAATTTTCTTATCCGCTACCGCGAACTTTGGTTTTGTACGTCTCTGTTTTTTGTCGTTGCCCTACTTTTCTTCCACCAATCTTCCAATCGCCTCTTACTAATCTCTATTGCCGACTGTTTACTTTCCCACTGCTCTTGCTGAACCCAATGGCTTCAAGGATGCCAGTGGTACCTAAATCAACTGCTGGGCAGACGTCTTCACATTCTAATAAAACATGCTCCGTCGTTTCCCTAGCTTTACCGCAGCAAGCACAGGCTTCTTCTTCCTTCTTATATCTCGCTTTATATAGGTGCGGTTTCTAAGGCGTCCCGATATCGCTTCGAAAAGTAATGAGCTTCCCTTTGAGTTATCATAGGTAGTTTCTTTCCTGATTTCGTTTTTTTCCTCTTAAGTAGTTACTCATATGGCAGGTTTCTTTTCCATTGCCGCCACCCATGAGATTATTTCAGCCTCCCTGACTTTCCGCTTCGGTCTCATCTCGTGCGCCATCGAGGTGCAACACAAGCTGCTGGCTCGCGCACTCATCACGCCAACGCTCTGCAGAGAGCGCTGCAACCTAGTCTCATGTAGAGTTACTGTATATGCTACCAAAGGTATACGCTACCAAAGTTACTGTATATGCTACCTTTGGTAGCATATACAGTACCTCTAGTCTCATGAGACGCCTCCAGCGCAGTGCTAAACTTTGCTATCGCTTTGAATGCTTTGTACTCGGGCGAAACCGATACTTTATTTAGTTTCTCAAGATCGCCAGAGGGAGAGGGGAAAGAGGGAGGGAGGTTAGCCAGTGTAGATCGGCTGGCTACCTTGTGCTGGGGTACGAGGCTATCACTAATTAAACATACTGAGGAGGCAGTGCCTCTCACTCAGTTCACAGCAATTGAGTGAGGGGTAGTATCAGCGCTCGCGTTCACGTCTTCCCGTAGCCTCCCGCCTATACGCGCTCATTGTTCAAGATGTAGAAGTGTCAGTCACTAGAGCCACGGAATACATTAATAATGCGTTAGCATTAGGAGTTTCAAAGTGTGAAAAGTGTGTGTGTGTGAAGCCAGTCACCTGGTAAAGGTAAAGAGGGAATGGGAAAGTTTGGAAAAGTGTGAAAATAATAAATATAAATATATATATATATATATATATATATATACACCCTTAAACAGAATAAAGGATTCATTCAGAGTGATGGTGCGTAATTACCGCCCCGCGCTTAAGCTGAGCACCAATGCGCCTGCTACGTCACACTGATCCTTTAGCTTCAACAGAGATTCAAGATCTACATGTTCACGTAGTACATGTGAAACCTCGCTCATCCATATAGCCAATGCCAAGAGCTGTCGCGCATCTAGTCAGAAATCAACATTTCAACGATACAACCGCAACAAGGAAACCATAACTGTCGAACAAAATCGAGATCATTTTTGTGACTTTACAGCGAAGCTGTATACCTCTACCATCCAAGGAAATTTTCGTGTCGTAAGCAGAAAACTACCCTTACGTGGGCCGATCGCGAAGATAGTGCAATGCCGGGCCGACCTGCGGCGAAAGTGGAGCAGGCGTTAAAACCGTCTCCCTACATGGGCCTATCCCGAAGTTAGTGCAATGCCGGGCCGACCCATGGCGGTGAACCAGGCGTTAAGCACTCCCCATGAGTGGGCCGATCCCGAAGATAGTGCAATGCCGGGCCGACCCGCGCCTGAGGTGGAGCAGGCGTTAAGCACTCCTCATACGTGGGCCTATCCCGAAGTTAGTGCAATGCTGGGCCGACCCGCGGCGGAGGTGCAGTTCGCCATTAAAGCTTCGCTGGTCATCCTTCTTCACAGAGTGGAAGGGCACTGAAGATTTTTATGCGAAGCATATTACGAGAGCTCAACCCAGCTCCTCAGGCGCGGCGGTGTCGCCTTGAAACCACGTGACACCGTGACGTCACGACAGAGGAGAAGTGGCTTTGGCTCAACTCTTGCAAGACGGGCTGGGTGGGAATCGAACCAGGGTCTCCGGAGTGTGGGACGGAGACGCTACCACTGAGCCACGAGTACGATGCTTCAAAGCGGTACAAAAGCGCCTCTAGTGAATGCGGTGTTGCCTTAGAAACGAGCTGTTTCTAAGGCGTGCGTCTCTTGCTCAGGCGCACATTTCGTTGCCGCGCCGAACGCTGCTTTGCTCGACGCTCACCGCGTCCAATGCGGGGCGCGTAGTCGCTGCCCTGTAGCCCATTGTCTTACACCCCTTGGCGGGTCGACGGGAACGCTGTCGCGTTCCACTCTTGAAGGCGAAGCAGTAATGCATGAGTTGTTTCTTCGTCTAGCCGAACCAAATATAGCCAAGCAACAGCAGTTCACCAGGCTAAACAGTGGTTCAACAACTAAAATAAAGGCTAGTATGCTTCGCATCCTGGGCTTAACCTTACCTAAGCCACAGCCATTTTTTCAAGCCAGCTCTTTAGACTTACGCGTCTCTTCCCCGACTGCGTGCAATATCTGACCGTGTTGCACATAAGCCTCCCGTCTGATACATGACATGATCGTGTTCTATAAACAGGCACACGATGCATGCAAATCTTTTGCCATTCTATTTGGCACTTAACGCTTATTCCACTTGTCAAAGAAACAAATAACGATAACTTACATCGATCCCTAGAGTGTGTACGGTGGTTATGTAACATAGCAACTGCACGAAGGCTCCATATTCTCGGCGATTTTTTCCTTCGTTTACGGCTTGTGTCTTGTGGTGATGTACAACACAGCAAGTGCGCAAAGGTCACGTAATCAAATAGTAGGTTATCTATGACGTAAATGCGGATCTTAACCCTTTAAGGCGCCTTGTACACAATTGTGTACATTGTACTTCTGGTGTTTTTTTCGCGTTTAGGGCGCGCCATTTTCTATTAGGTTGGTTTTAGCACATTCCCAAACTTTAAACTGACAACCATGTGCATTTTGGGCACGATCTGTCGCATTTCGGTGAAGATGTTCATATCAAAACAAGAAATGGTGGACGCCGGAGCAGCAAAGAGCGGTGAGTCAAGTTCTTATTTTTTTTAGAGCCACTTTTTTTTATTGTGGCAAGCGAAAAAAATCAGACGCACTTGTGCATCATATGAAGTACCGAGGAGTGATAATTTTATCCTTTCTGAGGAGATGACCGAACGCTAACGCTCGCACGCGCATGTGTACACGATTGTGTACAAAGCGCCGTGGTCGCTGCAGAAATGAAGAACGCTGAGAGTTGCTTTGATTTTCTTTCCAGGTTTTTTGGCCATTCGTCGTTCTTTCTACACTGCAAACAAGTATAAGAAAACCCAAAAGACAGCTGAAAGGCTTTTGGAGCTCATTGCTGATAAATGTTTCAGACGTTGGGGAAAGTGACGAAGAAGAAGCCACGTGCGAAGCGACCGACGCCTGCGTTGCAGCTGCGTTCACCAACCTCACAAAAGAGGAAGACGCTGCTGCAGGGGAAACGCAAGCTGAAGAAGTGGACACAGAGTGTTTTTTCCTTTTGTGAACCTGGGTATCTGCAATTCTTGGCTGGACTACCACCGTGACAATCAAACGCTGCCTGGAGCTAAACTCCTATATTTGATGAATTTTCGCTTTCTTGCACGCTGCCGAAGCATTAATTAAATCGGTACTACCCGAGAAAAAGCGTGGAAGGCCTTCTCTTGCAGAGATCCAAGCACCACAACCAAAGATATGGCAAAAAAGCAAGAATATCGCGTCCTTGCACCGACGCGCACTACGACTCCTTTGACCATTGGTCCGAATCCCGCGACCAGAACGTGCGAATTAGGTGCAAGCTCGAGAAGTGCACATGAGGCACCCGGATATTCTGCATGAAATGCGCCGTGCAACTGTGCCTGACGAAAGAGAGCAATTGCTTCCTCGCCTTCCACAAGTGAATATTGTGACCACCGAGGCGCTGTGTACACAATTGTGTACGATGTTGCAAATAATAAAGTTTCATACTAACTTTCAAGAATTCAATGGTTTTGTGTTTCTTAGGTCCCAAAAAGAATGTTTATATATAAAAAGATTTTTTTCTATGCATAATTGCAAGTGGCGCCTGAAAGGGTTAAAGGGACACTAAAGTGAAGAATGATTTCTTCTGCATCAATAAATTACCGTTCTACAACACCAAAAACACCACTCTTAACACGATAAGACGTTTGGTAAGCCAGAAAAAGCGCAAGAAGGAAATACGAGTGGCGACGCCTACTCAAGTTCCCGCACCTGGGGGCTGTGACGTCTTGGATTTTGATGGCACCTTCTAGGGCCTATTAATTATATATAGCGGTACAGATTGACAATGTGCTCTTAAGGAACCAAACATTAAACATGGCAAGTTTCGGGAACCTTTATTCAGCCAACGCGGCCAAATGCGAAAACATACTTTGGAATCCCTGACGTAACGCTGACGTACCAGCGCTGGGGTTTCGGCGGGAAATTCAAATACTGATACTTGTACCTTCATTTTCTCATCTATTAATCAAACTATTTTTTGAAATGACTGCCTGCAGGGTTCTTAAACAATGCTTCATCAGTCTAAACGGATTTATTGTTTCGCTTTAGTGTCCCTTTAAGCATTGTATTGTGATTAATTCATGTTAGTGCATCTGTGTGGATATTTATGATGTACATGATGCCTCAATTGTATAGCATCTGACATACATACGTATACTGATACACGTCTTACCAAATAAGTCATGATACTTATAGGAGACACTCAAAGCCGTCATACAAGCCGTACCAACATTGCGGTCGCTGTCGGTGGGAGCAACGCTTAGGGGCGGCAGCGATTTCAAATTGAAATTCCGGGTTACAACGTGCTCTGAAGGCCAAGTTTATTTGTGTGTGAAACCTATTATCACTCTACCCTGTTTACGATGATAAAGTTAGAATAGTTGGACGAACATGTAGTGGCACTCATGATAGTTTATATACATTCCCTCCCGAACGGATTACGGCCACGGCAGCTGAGGATGAAGCCCTAACTTCGTGCTGAGCAAACGCCACACTCTTGGTGCTGCAACAAAACGCGCTGCTTCGTCTACAGCGTCGTTGGACGTGGCGCGATTCGGCGGCACTGAGCTACGTCATACACGTTCACGGAATTTTTGTCCGTCCTGTGATTCCTCATCTGAAGCCTAGATGGTGCGCATGACAATTATATATATATATATATATATATATATATATATATATATATATATATATATATATATATATATATATATATAGAGAGAGAGAGAGAGAGAGAGAGAGAGAGAAAGCGTTCCTAAAACCCCTTAAACTTCCTAAAGTAGCGACACTCTCCTCCTCCGCCTTCACTCGTCCTCGTTTCTCCTCTCTTTCACGCTCCCTCCTCGACCGTGGCGCCGCCTACACCGCTCGAGCGTAGCAGACGACCTTTCGCAGAGTGAATGCACGGATAGCAAGGTGCGGTGCGCTTTAAGCGCAGGCTTTCTAGCTCCGAATAACTTCGTGTACAGCTTAGAATTTCTATACGGAAGGTTATACAAATTCAGTGACGGCAGCTTTTTTTTCCTGTTTTGATAACTATATTTTAAATAGTATCGGAACGAGCGCTAAAGCTGTGCCACGACGACTACGAATGCATCGCATGCGCTACAATTAGGTATGCAACATTTATCAAGCGCGTACGTGTCGCAAGACGTTGGTGGGAATGGTTGTAAATAACAAATTACCTCCAGCAAGCCCTCAGTAGCCTAAATAATCCGCGCCATCCTTACCATGTGAATTCGCGGCACGGATCAGCTATGACGTACAAATGCCTACAGAGGGCGCGAACGATGACTGCTCTGTAAAGCCCCTTAAACTTCGTAAAGTAGCGACACTCTCCTCCTCCGCCTTCACTCCTACTCGTTTCTCCTTTCTTTCACGCTCCCTCCTCGACCGTGGCGCCACCTACACTGCTCGAGCGTAGCAACGACGCCAACATGCGCTTTTCGCCACTCCGTAGACGCTTCTCGAGCAAAAATGGCGCTGAAGCAAGGCGTGAGGGCCCACGTGATGCTATTAGGCCAATAGCGACGCGGCGGCGGCCTCGGCCAGAGCGCGCGAGGAGATGGAGGCATTCTTCAAAGCATGGCACCGCTTTACGAAGCTTAAGGGGCTTAACTGCTCTGAAGGTTCGAAAGAGTATTACAAGTTACAGTGCCGCCAACGTGCGTGTTTGCCAATCTTCTAAGCACGCGCAAAGGCTCAGAGGTGGGCGCTGGTGCTATACGTTTCTCGCGCCACAAAGTCGACAGAAACACGCGCGGTCGAACATCGTGTCGGGATTCTGCATATATAGAAAATGAAATCAGTTTTTTAGCATTCGTTCGCGAAGCGGGAATGCGGGAACAGCACTTCATTCGAACTCAAACAAGTGCATCATTTTTTCAGGTTAGTGAGTCATCACGAATAACATTTCATCGTGCTTTAGCTCGTCCGTTCGCGAATTGATGTACTTCGATCCGGGTCATGCTAAGGTGTATGCATTGAGGACGGTCGCGCTCGCTCCGAAATAACATTTGCGAGATATGACTTTAGTGAAGCGATGACCGCGCAAAGAATTGCCGCACTATGACGCGGCCGAAATTGCGGTAAGTGATATGATGCAGTCGTTCACAGTGAGACGCCATTTGTTGTCTCATTACGTGTGTCTCAGAGACATGGTGGTAGAACGAGCTAATAGTTGAGCAAACGAGTAAGCGAACGATGACTAAACCAGGCAGTGCACGAGAGTGCGACCGCACGTTTTCTTGGCGAGTGCTCTACTGCCGCATCTTAACGTATACCCACACTTTAAAGCAGACACGAACGAAGACGTTGGTTTCAAAGAATTATGATGCTGTCGTACGGCGACGAACGCGGTTTCGGGAGAGCACGCACACTTTTCCTTTGTAACGCAAATCCACTGGGCGACCGACTGACGAACAATAGATGCAAACAAACCTATTCGCTCTAAACAAGGCTAGTTAGTAACCACAAAATGCAGAGTATCTTTCCTGAGTTTTTACGCTCGAGCCTCAAATTTTGTCAATAGGAATGCGCTGAATCCAAAGGTTTCGTAATCACGTTTTCGCTCGCAGCCTTGCATGCCCGCGATTTCAAGCCTGCTGGCGTACAGTACGATTAAGCGCCCCAAATACGACCACGTACTGCTTATATAAACAGAGTACACGTCGCGTAGGTCTACACTACGACAGACTCGCAAATACCTCGTACACTCGAGTGAAGAATGTTGGTCTGAAGTTCTCCCTCCCAATTCGATGAATCTGTCTTTCTTAACCCGCAGCGCTTACCGGACGGTATCGAGAAGAGCTTCTTGCCTTTTCTGAAACTATTTTCGCATACGAAGGCGCAGCAGGTTATGGTGATCGAAAATGCCGTGAAGCGACGTCGCACTTGCCACAAAACTTGGTTCAACGCTTACGAGCAATAAAAACAGCGCTAAGCGACGGGACGAGTGAACGGACACAGACAATTTTAACAGCGCTGACTAACAACCAAAGTGTCTTTATCCTTTCAGTCAGCGTATATATGCTCATCGCTATCTGAAACCACAGAATCTACAGAATTGGGCATGCGCAGGGGGAATTGCAATTAATGTGATAGGAAGGCAATCTCCCTCGGGAGGAGAGAAATGGACGGAAGGCTTACACATGCTGTTTTTATTGCTCGTAATCATGAACCAACCAGCCCAAATGCGTACTCTTTTGCAGTTCACTTCAACGCGTTCACAAACAAAACAACACAGAATAGCAACGGCGCCAACATGCTCTCCTCGCCACTCCGTAGACGCTTCTCAAGCGAAAATGACTCGGAAGCGCGACCATATGGCGCAACTGTAAACAAACGATGACGGCGCAAGGGCCCACGTGATGCCATTAGGCCAATAGCGACGTGGCGTTGGCGTCGGCCAGAGCACGCGAGGAGGAGGCGGCATTCTTCAAAGCGTGGCGCTACTTTACGAAGTTTAAGGGGCTTTACATGTTCCGATTCTGACCACTGTCTGAGACAGTCCACGTAGACAGCTAATGAGACAGCTTAGAGGCCATGTAATGGAACGCGTTTCGAGCCTTCTGGAATACGCTTCTTCGACGTTATGCCACCTCGCAGTGACAAGAAAAAGTTGAGAAAAGCGCACATTACTTCTGTATTTTAAGACTGCGCCTGTGAACCTATGAAAAACAAGGTGCGACTTATATTAAGGGCACGGGAAAGCCTTACTACGTTTTCTTGTGCAAAGGCACCTTCCTGTCGAGCATCAGTCGAGTCGTGCCGCCATTTTGTTTGGACAGAAAAGTAGCCTGCATCATTCTTGACTTCCATGCCGTCTTCGCTAGGCGGCTGTGTACTTTGACATCTTAGTGAGAATGGGAACGAGACTTAAGATGACTGGCGTCCGCTTAGTCGTCTACTTTTCCATCTATGGCAAGTATTGGAAGACAGCAAGAGATAGCGAAAGGGAGGGAGCAACATCAATCGGGGTATAACATCAATTTTGTCAACACTATTAACTATAACATCAATTATGTTCTCCCATGCAACTGTAATATGTGCTCAGTCTGATCCTTTAATAGGCGAGAAGCATATGGTAGAGTTGCTACAATTCCGTAATACGAGTCTACTCCTTTTGAAAGGACACTAAACCAGGTTGTGGAACTGAAATCTTTTCGGTTCAGTTCAGCTTCGGAGCAAAAATATTTACGGATCGAACCGGTTCGGAGCATTCTGAACCGGTTCATTCAGGTTCAAACGAGTTCAAAGAAGCTAAAAATCCAAGGACACCTAAGCCCTTCTTATGAGTTGTGTAAGCGTAAGCATTAATTTCGAATTGAACGGCGCTGGAGCAGTCCGAGCTCTGCATAGAGGTACGTGCTGCCTGACCCATCATGCAGCAGCAGCGACCACCAAAGTCAGCCGGTGCGTGCAGCAGCTAAGCCCAGTAGTGGTGGGAGAGAGCTACGGACCACGCACCAGCTTCTGGGAGTGAGTGACGTGGCGTCGCTGCGACGCCCTCTCCCCTCAGGCAATAACCGGCACGCTAAGGCGGCAGAAGGCGTACCCTTTCGCCCGCTCTACTACATCGAGGTGCACTCGTGACAAGGCATCACAGCCAATGGGAGCTCCGTCGAGGTGTGCTCGTGACGTGGCGTCGTAGCCAATGGGTCTTTTGGGGCCGTTTCGCTGCTACAGACTACAGGCGCCGGCCTTTTCGCTCAATGGGCCATACGACGCTTTTGCATGAAGAACAACATTCGCGGGCCTTCGGTTGAAAAACACGCGATGCTTTTAGAAAAACGTAGTTCTCTTGGGTACTAGCTGTGTAAGAGCACTTTAATTTGCACTGACATCAACTTCACAAAGCTCTCAGAAAAAATGATTCGCGAGACAGTTGTACCACGGGGTTGGAATTTCTATACAGCGATGTTTCTGGCGCCCAGCTCGCCTACATGATGGTTTAGTGCGATATCACTCTCTCAATTTTTCTCCTTCATTGGGTTCTTGAAGGTGCTCATACTCGTCCATACTGTACATATGTAATCTGCTCGTACTACCCATGTGTTAGGTGCTCATATTTTTTAATAAGGCACCTACTTCTAAGAGAACCTGTAATGTCACAGTAAAATGGGTTGCTAGCAAGGCTAGTTCATACGTAGCTTAAAAGCAAGCCTGAAAACAAGACATGATGAGTGAGGCAGCTGGACTCACAACTAAGTGAATTCCACACGAGTTGTACACCTGTGAGCGTGACGGAATCTGCACCATATGAAGGTGAGTGAACTGAGAGGTCAGAAACGTTGGCCATTAAAGTAGTGATGCATACAATATCAAAATCATATGTAAATTGGGGATACAGAGTAATGAATTTTAAAAAATATGTGATAATACGGTAGCAAAGAACCTTTGATTTGGTTTGGAGGTAGTTTACATGTTCAACAAAGGTTAAGTTCGGATAAAATATAGCGCTGTGGATTTTCTTTTTTTCTGCCGATGGTGACTTTTGCAAGATGTGCACAACAGGGAAATAACATACTTAATAGTAGCAGGGTAATGCCTTGCTGGCAGTAAAGCGGTAAACGACAGTTCGATGTTTGAGGAAATATTTCTTAACTGATGGCAATGGTTTTTAGAGCAGTTACGAGGCTCTGAACAACTAATACCTTGGGATGCAAAACAATTGTCGAAGGGGCCTTTGAAACCGAAAGTGATGAGCAAAGCGTGCAGGTTTTTGCCTTTTATTTAATTGTTTTAGAGAGCACGTACAAGGCAAGGGGTGCGCTCTTCCCATATGAAAGCCAAATTGTTTAATATCTGCGAGAACTTAAAAGTGGTTCTGAAATTTTACCAGGAATGGAATTTATTTGATTAAGCTGGTGTGACAGGAGTGAGTTGGGTGATCAGTTAGGTTTTGCTACGAAAATTATGCTACAAGAATGAGAAAAAAAATCTCAGCTGCTCATGAAAAAGAATTTTCGGCATGGGAAGAGTGAGACCGTCCTGCGCATGCCCATTGGGCAGATCGGGCGTTACACAATGATGTTTGATTTCTTCAATGGTTTTTGAAAAGTACGTTATTAGTCAGACTGTGGCAATTAAGCCATTAATTGCCGGAGCCTATAGTCTAATAATCACCATCGGTGTATCTACTGAAATTTATGTGGTTAACAACTTAGCAGAATATAAAACACTTGTTGTGAACCACTGTCCGGAAGTGGAACGATAGAAGTTGTTATGTGGCATGCCGTTTCCCAAATGAGATTTGTAATGCGAGGCCAACATATTTCGCTGTCTTAACGATATGCAAAGCTGCTCAAAGCTGCTTTACAGCAAGATCAATGTACACTTTATAAGTAACGAAAGTGATATAGTATTGAAGTTTGTTGAAGTCCCCTAGTTGGGGTTCTGTTGTTCTTCTAAAGTTCCTAGATTTTCTGTTTTTTAAAGCACGGAGTATCTGTGGACTTTAGTTTTTCGGGATGACTTGATGTGTTTATGTTAAATCACCGAATCTGGTGCACACCAAGAATTGATCCCGCCTGGTCGCGTTACAGCTGGTCGTAAATGAGTTTTATGGAAGCATTTGACATTATTGTTTAATTTCCTAATGAAAAATTCCGGACCTCCTTTTCAATAAAGGAGAGTTTGTTGAAGCAACTGGGCCTTTGCAGGGCCTCCAAGCACAGGGCAAAGGCTACGATTAACTTACTACAAGTTTAAGCTTTAATTGTACTCTACTAATGAAATGAGTGAATTTAGGGCTACGACGCACACAGGGAAACAATGTATACAAAAAAAGTTAATCCTTTTGAGCACTTGGCTAAGCAATTCCTTGCAAAGCCCATAATTAATCAACTTGCACGAAGATTCCCCTGCACATCACCCATCAATACAGGCAACTTTCTGAAAAGCTATGATTAACTTACTACAAGAGTAAGCTATGATTAACTTACTACAAGGGTAAACTTTAGTTGTACTCTGCTAATGAAATGCGTCTATTTAGGGCTAATGTGTTGTGCCTGCTTTCATTTCCACTATCTCCAGTTTGTGGGACTCTGACATAATTGCATGCTGGCGTTGCATTTTGGCGTTGTGTTTCAAAATTTCCCTGTCACGTTTCCTTCCTTGAGTACGATGAATCAGACGCGACATGCCTGCCATTCCCACGCAAATCCAACCTCATGAGTAAAGGAGAGAACGCTGACTAAGAACTAAAGATTTATTGAAAAATGAAAAGATATATCGGCTCCCACACGGGAGCCGAAATGTTATAATTTATTACTCAATGTTTTTCAGTTCTTGGTCAGTGTTCTCTTTCTTCACCATGCCTCTTTCCGACCAGACGAGGTTCAGCCAAACCCTGGATTTTAAATTTAATGCAAGCACTTTTTGTAACGCTGCTAGAGAGAAAGAAAACAAGCATCTAGTCATTTCCAAAATCACGAGTTAACCTACACACTTCAAGCTTTCGATAGACACTGCCTATAACATGGTCCCCCATTCTTTCCAAACATAAAATTTCGGCCACATTCGCTTGTCCCAGGAAAAGAGGAAATTTTTAAAGCTTTTTATATATCACCCCAAAGACAGAAAAGCAATTTGCATATACCCCTTAATAAACCCACACATTTCAACTTTTACCTACACGACGTTCGTTCCCTCTAACTGTAAACTCTGCGAAGGATTTAGTTATCTCAGGCCACAGGGACACGCTAGTTTTCAAGCACTTCTATTCAGGCCAACAGCTTCACTGTGCTACGTTTCCTGCTAAGAGGAAACTGCCGCTTTCAAGAAATATTGGGCAAAAGATCACTCTGCTATGTTGGTGGCAGTAAATATTTTCCATGCACATCACAGGCACTGTAAGCCAAAGATATAATAGTGCTAACATCTCTGCAACAACTCTGTCCACACAAGAAATCAGTCAGCCGCCGACAGGCAGAAAATGAAATTTGCCTTCAAACAGCTGACAATTGTCGAGGCTGGTCATGCCGGTTATCCATCACACAAATTAAAATTCCACAATCTGACATCATTGCCACTGCTAATGTAGCATTCAAACAATCATCCAAAGATGCAAGATGGTCACGACACAACTGTTCATGCAAGGGTCCAGCTACCAGACTGCATGCAATCTTTGCAAACACAAGGTGTTCGCCGTGTGGTCATTAAAGATCACCCCCACATGGCAATAACGTACACCAAAAAATGAATGCTTACTTGGACTGTTCTAGCTGTCACTGAAAGTTTATAGTTTATAGAAAGTATAGTAGTTTATTCCAGTAACCTTGATATTGGGCACAGCACTAGTGGGTTTCTCGAGATTGATGTTCAATGGCGATCATAAGAAACGAGTAGAAATTTTATGTGAAAGTTCCAGCACTGTGTGTTTTCAGGACTACAGCAGATGCTAAACAACGATGTAAAACTGAAGGGCATAACCACAAAACATGCTTTTTGTTTTGCAGGAGGACTTCTTGTTGGGCTAGTTGGCATTTGCTTAACACATTGTAGTGTGAAGTCGCACTCCTTTGTAGTCGTGCCTTTGTGATACAATATGCCATGCTTTTGTTTGCCATCTTAAAACATGGTTCAAACAAATCAAGTAGCCCTTTTCTGGAATAAGGTTATTTCCTCAGTGATGTTGCTCACGCAATTTCTGAATCTTGTATGAATACTCATCCTGGTACTGTTACGGCAATTTTGGAATCTTCGGGCGATATTCGCAGTTGACCCCGTTCAGGAGTACTACAATCACTTTCGCAATATTTTCGCACGACTCGGGACCAATGCATGTCAGTGTCTACAGGCGACAGTGTACCTGGCACATCAATCTAGAGTACCACTCCTGCAGAAATATAGGCTAGCGCAGGTAGAGTCATCCAACAGCCTCATGGGCCAGAGGTTGCAAACGTATACGGTACCAAATCAACTGTAGAACACAGCCAAAGGGCGCAACTTGCTGCATCAATTAGGCACAACACTAATCAAGAACATAACCAGTAGCAGCTACAGTAAAACCTTGCTAAATGGTACCCGCTTAAGCAGTAGTTTCGTTTTAAAAGTAGTGAAGTCAAATCCCCGACTCAGTGGCCATTGAACATAATGTGTTTTGTATTCGAATAAACCGTACCAGCTTATTGCGTACGCATCGGTTAAAACGTAGCGTTTCCACTTTTCCTCGTACAAGGACAGCGGTGCGTCGTCTGCATCGGGCGGCCCGGCAGAACAACAAGCCTCAGAGATCGGAACAACAACCTCCAAGCGCCCTGCGTGTTTGGCGTGAAGCCACATCAACATCAACATCATTTCGGCGCCGTCCCAGAGAGCATTGTGGCGTTGTGTAAGCGAGGACTCGCGTCATGCCGAAGCTCGGATAAAAAAGAGGCCGGGTGCACAGCATAGAAGAAAAATTAGACCTCGTTCGTGGTGTCGAACATGACACGAAGAAGTCGGCGCTGGCACGCAACATGGGTCTACTGTTGGCTATGGTGTGTGGCATTTGGAATGCAAAGAAGTTCCTCGGCAGCGCTGCTGCGACCGCAAAGAGATGTCGACTACGAGGTTCGACTTTTCACCATAGTTGCCTCTGTTGTTGCCGAAGTGTCGACTCGCTACAGTGGTGAGGACGACATGGCGACATGGAAAGCAATAGCACGGGTGATTCGGGCCCGACAGTGGCAGAAACTGCGTGTTATGTCAGCCTCACGAATGCAATCACCACAACGAGAACAGCACCTGGCAATGAAAAAGGCGCCCTGGGACTTCAGCAGCTCTATTGCGTGCGTGAACAGAGAATACATAACGCCAACGAGTTTGAGACCGCTGTCGTCATGCTAGGCCGCCACGGCATCAAACGAAAATATCACTTTTGTCGTGCGAAATGAATAAATACTGCATGTCTTTTTCCCCTTTCATCGCACTCGCTCCGAGTTCCGTGTTACATTTTTGACAAGTAAGTGGGCGATCTCATGCTATTTCGTTTAAACAGTACTATCGTTTAGTACATACTTTTTTCGAGCTCCGGCCAACTACGGTTGAACGAGGTTTCACTGTATTAGGATAGGTTTCTTGTCTACTATTAACAGGGTATCCTTTTAGCTACATTTAAAGAAAATCATAAACGATTAGCTTATCGGTCTGTTTCAATTTGCCAGAGACTACACAAATGGCAGGAGATTGACATGTTTTTTATTACATAGAAATAGCGCTATTCAGGAATGATTGAGGCATGATCACGTAAACTTGCACTTGGAGAAGTCCATCTCTGGATGCTGCTCCATGAACCTAGAATGAGAAATCCAGAAAAATATTGCACCACAGATGTGTGTGACAGCATGACCTGTCCTACTGTCAACTGCCCGAGAATAATACAGACCCCATTGGTCTATAAGCAAAAGAGAAAGACAATTTTTTCCATTCGAAAAGAGCTCAGAGCATCATGAAAAAACAGGAAAATTGTGTGTTATAAGTTCACGTACTTTAAAACATTCAGCTAGCAAGTTTTTAAGACAGCCTGTGGAATGTCAACGTTGTCTGAAAACGGAAAACAATTTTGCTATGTCAGGCGCCCAATTATGATCCCAATGAAGCAGCCTTTCACGAAACGCACGCTGAGAGCACTGCATAAGGATACTGTGTTGGCATGGATTGCAAGAAACAAAACTATTTGCTTGGCATGCTGAACTGTTTTTCTTAGTTACTAAGTGAGCCAATTTAGTGGCCCCCTACAAAAGGAGCCTTATCAGCAGAAAGGTTTGCGCCGCTTCATCAATGCGCAGGTTGCACGAAAAACTGAAAAGTTGAAACGGAGCAGAGAGGAACTTGTGCTTCTTGAGATGCTGTACATAGTACTCTACAGAAGTGTGCAGCAGCACTAATGGCTAAAAACAAATGCGTGCAGTGCAGTCGGCAGTGACACAAAATGTGTAAGCAGCATAGCACTTACACTCCAAGCTAGCTATCACATTTGCTCTCACTTGAGTTGCTTTTGTGTGTATTAACGTTAAACAAAGCCCCCAGGCATTTCCTTCATTACTTGACTTCTTCACAGACAGAATCCTGCATAGCATTTGTTTTCGGATATACAGCACAAGCCGTAATATGTATGTGCAAACAGAGATGCCCCGGCATAGACAACCTTCTGTGTCCACCTCCGTAATGCTGGCACCATTTCATGCTGTTTGCAACCAAATTCACAAGCCCACTCATTCTCAGTGAGAACCATACACTCTTTCAGCTAAGTTGCAGCTTTTAATCTTTTGTAATTAAAGTGTGCCTTTATTGTTCGGGGCAGTTGTTTCATGCGTAACCATATACTCTATTTATTCAAATCTAGGTCTATAGTTTTTTTTTTCAAGTAATCATATACCAAACTCTAGGGCCGGCTTAAATTTGAAGGTTTTAAGAAAAGCACCAGTTTGTAATAGAAAATGATAAATATGGTGCACAGCTAGCCGCATCTAGAAAAATCAGCAATGCAGCTGCTACTAGCTGTGCCAATAGCCAACTGAAGTACATGAGCGACGTCGCTGTTTTGACCTGTGTCGTATCAACGTGTGGTGTGGCTCATATTGTGGCATTATCGTATAAGGGCCACCAAACAGGCAATGCCACTGTAGCGCTGCTTTCAAACGAAAAGTTGTGCTAGCCACAGAGGCTTCGTCAAACGTGCAAACTGGGCGAGACTTCAGCATCGATGAGAAAAACGTCTGTCAGAGGGGGCAATGGGAGATGCTTTTTGCATGTGCCACACGAGGAGGTGACAACGTCAATGAAGATAAGCACGCAATAACAGAGAAGAGCTGTTCACTGAGATTACGCTGCACTTCAATGCATGCGAGCTGTGCCGCACCATCTGTGCATGCATGGGTGTACGGACGCGAGCTCGTGCACGTCCGCAAGCACGTGTGTGGTCTGGGCTATAGCAACAAGGGTGGCAGCAATGATAACATAGAGTGAGCTTGGCATAATCATATTAAATAAATGCCGTTTCCACTTTGTTACTTTTTTGTTCGGCCTAGGTTCGAGGTAAGTTTTTTTAATTGTTTCCGGCTTCGTACGTTTGGGGGTCAGCTTAGAATCGGGGCCGGCCTAGATTCGAGTAAACACGGTACTAATGAGACTCTGCCCCTTGCAGTAAACTCTAAAATCCAGCTGCACTAAACTTCAACTTTGGATAAACTGGCTATAAATGAGTAGTATATACAGCTGAAGCAATCTTGGCAAAGCCACAAGGCTGGTGATACCTAATCTCTCTAATCTCGAACTCTCTTCCTGCCACGAGGAAAATGTTCGTTTTTTTGCAAGTTACACAAGATTTTTTTTTTTCTGAAGAGACTACTGCACTCAAAATTTTACACAATACATGAAAGTAAAGCAGAATGACTGCTTTTCAGGCATACAAGTTTGATTAACGAGATATAGGTCATAAGAAGATATAAATTGCCAAGAACAAGATTGTAGGGTTAAACTTAACAATGCTAGTAAAGACACACCTGTGTTAAAAAAGAATGTTAAATGTTTTTTTTTACCTATCCAAAATGTTTTGCTATCTAAAAGCCAATAACTGCAAGCAAACCAAATTCTTTCCTTGAGAAACTGCTTCTGCTAAAATAATTTAACTAGAAGCCCTACAGTTGGGCATACCATGAAGCAAAGCAGCTGATTGATGTGAAACAGGTGAACGTTGCAAGCCTTGCAGTAAAATCTTGTTTTCTGCTAGATTTTGCTGCTGCAACATTTCTGTGGTTTTGGCATGTCTCCATGTTAGCTGGCTATGCTCAATGGCTTTAGTTGGTGGAGGAGCACCGACTAAGGGTGCATCCTCATTTTCTGGATTGATCTGCTTCATCGTTGCTCTCAGAATCAAAGTCAGATGAAAAGGCAGAAACCTCTGACTCGCTGTTGCTTGAGCCATCGATAAAATCAGCCACAGATGTGAGATCTGCGATGTACTGGAGGCAGCCAATTTTGCATTTGAATTCTGACGAGTGTGCCCGTCATTGGAGCCCGTTTAATAGACAGCACCAGGAAGGAAAAAGCGAACTCCATAAGAAACAAAAGTTTAGTTTTCGTACTATGTCGGATGGCGCAGTGTATCTGAGCAGCATGGAAGGTGTCGAAAATGGCATTCGAAACCATCGTTAGCGGGCCAGCGAAGCCTAACTGGCACATTAGAGAAAGAGTTAAATAACAGCCTTTAAGTGGTGAGTAAGCAGACGACACGCGCATCTGGTCGCAAGCGGATACAACACAGATCGCAGAACACATGCGTGTTGATCTTGCTGTTGCACTTTGTCGCACAGGTGCCCATGCGAGTGCTGGTTCTTAATGTCCTGGGTTCTGCATCATTTGCAGTGAGCAGCATTGATGGCATTTTCTTGAGTTTCGACATCCAAGAATGTAAATTTTGCAAACCTTTTGAGATGCATCTGCTCATAATACAATCGTAAAAATTTGCATGGAAGTTGCTTTGTATCTACTGTATCAGAAACTAAGCTATGTTGTGGAGTCCAAAATTTCGTAGCCATTTCGTCCTTAGTTCACTCTTACCAAAAACAAGCGGAGAAGCTGTCGTTTACTCACTTCTTAAGAACGTCTTGTTTCTTTTGCTCGTCGGATGTTGGCAGTCCCATTTCCCGCTGCCTCTGGTCATACATCATTTTCTCCACCATCCCTCGCGTTTCACCGTCAAGGTCAGAGAGCTGCACAAACAAAGCTTTCAGTTACCCAGACAGCAGACACACGAGAATGGTGAGCAAATATTATTTCATGGGATTTAATGTTTGAAAGGTGGAAAAGCTTTGCCGCCTCAAGTTCTTTCTTTAAAAGAACATCTAACGTGCACATTAAGTCAAATGAATGTTGCCGATTAGCTCTACAAGGTGTCCAAAAACGTCACTTTACTCAGAACTGAGTTCTGCAATGCAATTAGCAATGCAGTAGTGCAAACACCGTGCCACCTCACATGATGCAACATTCCTATTTATAACTGATCAATTCTATACGACCACAGATATTAACACTTTTTATTTGCTTTTCCAATATGACAGGTAATTCATGCTGCCTCTCCACACCAATCGGTCAGAGCCATTTGCAGGAGTACGGCGCTACCTCTGTGCTGCGTTCTGACGTGAAGCGGGCATTTGTGGCCCAGCAGAGCACGACCTCCAAGATTCTAGACACTGATACGTATAAGATGCCACCCCGTTCATTAAGAGAGATTTAAGTCCTGGAACTGCATGGCTCCTATAGTCTGAAATTTCATTGCAGCAAAGTCACCTTCTAGCATAAAGTAAGCATTGTGAGGTTTTTTGATAGATAATGTAACATATTATATCAGGCCTTTCTTTTTCTTCCAAAGTGTATTTGCAAGGTGACTGATGGGCCAATAGACAAGTGCTAGTAAAGGCCCATCATGAACAGTTCATAAAGCAGTGACCGTACAGCTGCAGTAATGCCCGAGTATACACACTCAAACAAATGTAATTGCAAAGTGAACGGCGCTATTTAAGAAACAAAGAAAATAGCGCAGCCTTGATAACTTGCATAAGTGGAACAGTGGATGTGGAAGCTTAAGATAAAGAGATAGCTCGAATGTTTGACCTCTATGTCTCTTTAACATGCACTGAAATATCAGCCCATAAGTATATTTGCATTCTGCTCCACGGTAACAGCAGCCAGGAGTTGAACCAGTGATCTCGCACTCAGAAGCAGACCATCATGGCTACTGTTCCGTGTAGTGAAAGCAAAAAATTAAATTATGGAGTTTCACGCACAAGGACCACTGATAATCAGGCACACTGTAGAACTCTGAATTAATTCCGACCAACTGGAATTGTATAGCATGCACTTAAATTTAAGTATACGAGCGTTCTAACTTCGCCGCCATCGAAACGCTGTCACCGCAGCTGAGATTGATCGCGCAACCTCAAGATCGGCACCACAATGCCATAGCCACTAAGCCACCGTGGTGGTTAGTTCGGAAGGGAAATTAACAGATCATTTTGCACTGTTGAGGCCAAATTCTGGTACTGCTTATATAACTTATCTGGTGCTGCAGTTCAAAGGCCCTGCAAGCTGTTGGCTTCCTGGCACAAACACTAGTGCTGCCAATTCTTGCATGTGCTCGCCTGTGCTCTGTGTAACACAGCACACTTGGTTGAAAGTAGTGTTTTTACATTGAAATCGCACATGAACAGCTAAGCGCATAGCTTATGGCACGTGGAGGAAGGGTATACTTTAGTATATGCTGCGCCGTCTGTACATGCGCAGTAAAGGGGTTTTCCATGTGCTGGAGTCACAGTTTAGAACAATCCACATCGACTTCAGTTTTTTTTTTGTCCTTGATCACTAGCTCAGACAGAACTATTACTGAATTACTGAGAGAGCTGACAGAGCTATTACTATTATTGATAGAGCTATTAATGCCATATGGCCATAACAGTGGATAATAAGAATAAAAATTAAATGGATCATAACAAAATGTGGGCCTCTCAAGTTCCTCGCCATCACTGGGATTATTAGCATTTTATGAATGTGACAGCACAGCGCTGCAAACCTTTCATTTCCTGCAACATCTTTCGGTGGATGCCAGCGTAAAGCAAAACTTTTTTTTGTTGTTTAGAAGCATCCATTCTAGTACAGCAATGAGCACTGTATGAAATTGAAGACTTGCAGCGCTCATCCGGCACGTTCACAAAATGCTGTTGTGCTGCCACAGTTTTGTGTGCACACGACAACAGCGAAGATCATTGAGAATTGACAGGTGCATCAGAAAAGGTCGTCATTTCGTGCACAAAGATGTGGCAGAAAACAATCTTTTAAGGTTGTTTGGCAGTGCGGCACAGGCTTTTGTACAAGCTTACTCTGTGGTTACTAACAGCCCCCCCACCCCAGCGTGCAGTGTAAGCGGTGAAAAGAGAGAAGCCTTATAACTAAGTAATGAATATATGGAAGTAAGTTCGGCTCCCTCTTCCACTTCATTGAAGCAAGGTCTTGCTGCACAGAAGAAATTTTACATGAAATTCACGGTAGTGGAAATCATTAGCACGAACCTTGGATGGCTCGGGGTTCACTTTCCTAGTGTTGATTTCTGGGTCCGTCATCACCAGACGTGTCCACCATTCCATCTTGTTAATCTGATAGAGAGAGAGAGAGCAAGAAGACAATGTTGGGTTGCACCTTCACTCTATTTTCTAAAGCTAGGGAAAAGAGAAGTGCTGGACAGCATTGCTATAACAAACAGTAGAAATGCCACAAACTAGCTCCATATACTCAAGATTTGACATAAAAATGCAATTAGTTATCAATGCTTTTCTATAAGGAACTAGCACTAAACTGACATCAACGTTTGGACAGCATGCAGTTTGAACACTTTATCTTCATGAGCAAATGCCCAATCCCACAAGAGCTGTAAGCAAAAGCTTTAGATAACAACAACTTCGTAATACATTTGGCTATTTGACAGCACTTCGATTGGTTATGTAAGATAATGAAGCTGTATTACATGGACAAAAGAGTTTATTAGCACTATCCCAGCTTTGCTAACATTGTAGGAGCAGGCTTATTGGCACGGTAAAGGTTCTTTGCTATGTTGAACGATCTTAGAAGCTCTGCAGCAATGCTGGGAAATCACCAGTAAAACGTGACATCTACTTCCTCACAGATTCAATTTCCAGCCTGCAATTTAGAGGGGCAAAGCATTTGCCATGCACAGATGTAAAGTGCACTTTCTGATTTAGAGCAAGGCACTCAGGCTATGACACAAAGCCGAAGCTTACGTGGCAGTACAATCTACAGCAACAGTCGACAATGTGTGCTGGAGACACATTGGCACTCCTCACACCACAAACACTCACTTTTTCCATTGTGACTAGGATGGTCTTGGAATCCTCGAGGATCCAGCAGGACTCTTCCAACTTGATCTCATTGAACAGGTCACCATCAATGATGGGTGGGAAGCCCTTCAGACCAACTTTTAGGTGCTGCATAGAAATAGGAACACAGTTACACTTTCCTCAACTGTAAGCATCAACAGTTCACTGCATGAGAGCTAATAGCCAAGGTGTAGTACATCTCAAGCACCTGGCTACTCACACCTTATGCCCCTGAGAGACAGTTTCGAGCCATGTAAGCAGTCCTGTTAATGAGAGCTCTATCCTGTCTATTATCCTATTGCAGTATAAGGAATACCCCGACTCCGATGTAGATGGTAACCTCAGTGGCAGTAGCGCCATCTTGTGATGCTTTCCAACAAAGCCATGGAATTTTTTTTCTCTTGCTACATTGTTCCCACAGAAAGGGGGCGAGAAAAAATGCACTTCAGTTGAGCTCACTTACGGTGGCCTCACTTGAGACAAACACTCACTTATTGCAAACTAAACCGATATGACAGTCAAAATATACATTACTGCAATGTTGCCATGTCTCATGTACAATGAATGCAACTGACACGGTCAATCGGTTACAGCGGACACACAGCTGCAGAACAACACCTGGTACCTCTGCTACAGTGTCCATGCTCTAGGTGTTGCACTGATCATCACTCGCCTAACTCACCTGGAGTGCCTTCATAGACGCACAGTGCAGGCATGTGTGAAGGCTCTCACAGTCCCCCCTACTCTCACCATTACTATCATCAGCAAATTGTGACACACGGTCGCCGTGACCCACTACCACCATCATCAATTGCACTTCCTCACTTCAGTTTTACTAAGTTTGGAACTGGCTGTCCTCCAGTGTGTTAACAGTTTATTCAAGATGTCGGAAAGGAAGTCTTCTTTGCCTGTGTTAACCCTAAAAAAACCCTTATGCTTTATAAGAAACCAGTCCCGTGAAGACTTGTGGCAGCACTCTGTAGGCTCTGACACAGGTAGCCTTGATGTTGACTGGGACGATTTCGTTAGTGCAGATGATGACATCATACGTGAAGTGCATTAAGTGTAAGCAACACGAAAGTATTGAACGAAACTGCATGGCTAAATTTCTCGCACAGATGATGCACAACAACAACGCATGGATATTGTTTCAAAACATGTGCCGGGGAGACTGCATCGCTGCCGGTTTCTGCTGCAGGTAGTAAAAGTTGTGTGTCGCAATGCTATGCACACTTCTTCCACCAACGTATGTCCTCCTCATCCACAAGTAGCGGTGGTGTGCACTGTGTGGCTTTTGATAAAAACGCATTACTTGACACGAAAAATGAGCTGTAAACTTGCTGTGGCATTTCCGTCATGCAGTTGCTCTCACAGCGGTGGCTGCGCAGGTGTTTGCCGCAAGACGTGTTTTCATCCAATCGCACCACGCGGTTCCCGCTTCACAGCTTATCTACGCTGTGGGCCTCAGTGAGGGACATGTTTTCACAATAAACTTCAGAGCGCGGTTTCACTGGGGCTTGCTTCTGCAAAAGCGGCGATTACCAGCTTCTTGTTCATGTTTTTCTTGTCCCCCCCCGAGCAATCCTTTTATTACAAGCATCAGCATAACGGGCGACGTTCATTTTAAGTGGGCTCGATTGTACGGCTGACTTCCAATAATTTGATCCCGATAAGACTGAAGAAGCTGGTTAATTAAACAAAAAGCAGGAAAAGCATGCCATTGATTCACTTGGCAATATTTGCCTTTAAGGTTAGCTTTGCCGCAATACACTGGTGTTACGCGGTGAGGCATACTAAGGGACAAGAATGGCACTGTTATGGGATAACACGGGGAATGCGGGAGATGGAAATTCAAGACGATGAGCAAAACGTAAAGAAGGTGAATGCAGGACCTGCATTCACCTTGTTCACGTTTTGCTCACTGTTATGGGATATAGCACGTATTCCTTAATATACATGGGCATATGCACCATCTGAGGTCACAGTACAAGCACCAAAAAGACTAACAAGCTTACAGCCAAGCCTTCAGAGTTTTAGATAGACCCCTACTCTTTTATTGGCTTTAACCACTCCCTCGACTTTCAGTGCTTTTTTTTTTCATCTTACTGCCTCTTCCTTTTTGTGAGCTTTCTCAAAACACAGATGGTTTTTCTCCGCTTCACCAACGTTATATACCAGAAAACATGAATGAAGAACATATCAGTCGAGTTTTATTGTATCCGCGTTTGTTATATAGAGGTTCGACTGTACAAGAATCAACAAAAGCTTGATATCATCAAAGAAAACATACGCTGCTTGCCGGGACCAGAATGCAAGTAAAAATTATCCATCTTCCATCTTTTGAATGGATAAACATTGAATTGGATTACTGTCGCTAGTGTGGAAATATGGTACCAGCTCCCACAACATAGAATGCCTCATTTATGACCAGCTAATTGGAATTGGCCACTGATAACAATTAAATGTCTTTCAATATGAATGCATATGCAGTTTGGCCAGCTTATTAGGTTTTATTAAACAGCTTACTGATATTACTTCACACAGCCCTAGTGGCACTTTTTATGCCAGAGCACAGCGTGCACTTTCTATTTAAAAACAAGCAGTAGTGCTAGTACATAATGACTTCTGAGATTGCCGACAAAGCAATGCAAGGTATATTCATCACAGCCGGTTCGAATAGCTGAAGACATGTGTGGCTCCTCCAGCTACAATTTTCTTTGCATTTGCAACCAATTAATTTCTTAGCTTTATATGAAGCAAACACTCTTGAGTTTTCAAGAAGGGTTCAATGTTTGCCTTTACCATGACCTTAAAGGGCCCCCTGAAACGGTTCGGACACATTTTGTAGATGCGTAGGGTACAGCTTAAGTCGAAGATTCGCACCACAATTTAAGTGAAGCGTTACGTATTAATGGAGCTACAAGCGATTACAAGTTACCCTCCTCCCTAGCCATGCTTTTCCTCCTCAACTCGTTCGCTGAGCCAACGGGGCTAAGCTCCGCCTTCACTAACTATGCGTCATGATGCGAGGTCACATCGTCCACTTCCGGTTGCTTTGGAACCCGCGCGAAACCTCCCCGCTAGTCGCTTGGCCGTCGACTGCAAGTGAGAGCTATCGAAGCAGCGTGCATTGCGAGCATTCTGTTGTAGCGCCGAACGTGTCTGGTATTCCATTAATTACACACTAGCGGAACGTTTCCACTGAACGCTGGAAGCATAAACTCAAGCTGATGAAGGAACTTTAGCGTAGACGTACGTGAGCTGCCTGATCGGTCTGCACGGTCCAGCCACTCGTTGGCGCAGAGCTTCACCAGCCAAAGAAAGAGCTAATATTGCTCTAACCAAGTGTAAAACATTTTAAACATTTACAAAAACAACATGTTAACAATTACACTCCTGCAAAAAATTTACACCAGCAGCGTAGCAAAGAATACATTTTGTAACTGCTGCTGTGTCTGGTTGAGCTCTATGCCACCAGGTGGCTGCACCGTGCAGACCATTCACATTTGCGCTTCTGTTCGTCCCATGAAACGACACGCAAGGGGACACGACCAGGTCCTGTCCCCTTTGTGCTTGCGTTTACCCTAATACCGAACTCGCGAAAATATTGCGTTAGTAATCCTCCGGTGTAAAGTGACGGCCGCAATCGCGCAAATCCTGCCGCCGGTCGGATAGCGGCAGTCCGGTGCGCTGCAGCCAGTCCGCTCGTCTACTGGCTTGTAGAGGGACACGATGTCGCAGCTTGACATATTGCCAGTCGCTGCGTCTGCAGTCCACAACACAACAAAGTCAAATCATAGCACTCGCAAAAAGACAGACCAACACTGACGGCGGAGCTCTCATCAAAGACGGAGCATGTTGTAACACAAGCACATGACACTTACTGTGTGCCGGAAGTGCTTAAGTGTACTGAACAAATGCTATTGTGCATTCCCTTTGTGTTACTTTCTTTTTATAAAAACAAATTCACTAACATTTCAACTATTACGCATATTTGTTAACCAAAAGTTCGAAAAATTATCGATCACGCACCCTGGCCTGCCAATCGGATAGCTCGCCCCACGGACGTCATATGGGTGATTTGCGTCATATGGGTAGGGGCGACTTAAAATTATGCCGTGCAGTGTGCTGCGATCAGCAGCGATGTGCATTTTTAAAACCTTGTAATAAATTACAGACTTTATGCGGAGCACTTAGATGCATCAATTAATGATCAGAAGGACCTACTCTAACGACTCAGTACGTTTGTAGAAAATAGTTTGTAGAAAAGGCTTGCAGGAACATAAGCCTTGAGCTACAAAGGCAGATGTTCAACCATCATGGGAACTCGTGACAGTGCAATGTTTTTTATGCGAAGCATATTACGAGAGCTCAACCCAGCTCCTCAGGCGCGGCGGTGTCGCCATGAAACCACGTGACACCGTGACGTCACGACAGAGGAGAAGTGGCTTTGGCTCAACTCTTGCAAGACGGGCTGGGTGGGAATCGAACCAGGGTCTCCGGAGTGTGGGACGGAGACGCTACCACTGAGCCACGAGTACGATGCTTCATAGCGGTACAAAAGCGCCTCTAGTGAATGCGGTGTTGCCTTAGAAACGAGCTGTTTCTAAGGCGTGCGTCTCTTGCTCAGGCGCACATTTCGTTGCCGCGCCGAACGCTGCTTTGCTCGACGCTCACCGCGTCCAATGCGGGGCGCGTAGTCGCTGCCCTGTAGCCCATTGTCTTACACCCCTTGGCGGGTCGACGGGAACGCTGTCGCGTTCCACTCTTGAAGGCGAAGCAGTAATGCATGAGTTGTTTCTTCGTCTAGCCAAACCAAATATAGCCAAGCAACAGCAGTTCACCAGGCTAAACAGTGGTTCAACAACTAAAATAAAGGCTAGTATGCTTCGCATCCTGGGCTTAACCTTACCTAAGCCACAGCCATTTTTTTACTTGGTTTGGCACAGCATCACAGAGAAAGCACATAGCAGCTTTATGTCTGTCGGCTTTATCTGGTTGCGACTTATAAAAAACAGACCTCTTGGTTCCCTTTCTTATCATCCATTACATAGCGAAGGTGTTGTCTCTGGCAGCTTTGATGCTTTCAGGTAGCATACGAGGGTTTATTGACAAAGTTGCCCCCTTCCAAATTCATGTACCATGCGACGCCTTAAGGCAGGAAGGATATTTTACATCCACAGCTGAGGCCGCGAGTGGTAGCACTGGCTAACACTCTCAGGGTTAACTAGTACACACGCATAAACCCCAAAGAAAGTGGTCAGGAAAAGGGCCTACGGTAGCTCAATTGGTAAGAGCATCGCATGCGTAACGCGAAGACACAGATTCGTATCCCACCTGTGGCCAATTGTTCTTTTTATCTACTTTCAATTACAGTAAAATCTCGTTACTATGAACACTACATTAATGAACCTTTCAGATTAGCAAACTTTTCAGAAATCCCCTGCTTATAGTTTCAGAATAAAAATATTTCAGTATTACGAACTTCAGAATACCGAACTTTTCAGAATAACGAACGTTATTCAGTTTTCCTGTAATGTTAACATTTCAGTTCTACTAACTAATATTTGGAAAACTAGGGATTCTTAGATTCCCATGTATCCATTCCGGCAGCCGAAACAGTAGGCTATAGCAGACAATGCACAGAGGTCGGACGTCGCAGCACATGGGTTCAGAAAACATGAGACTGCGCCCGAGCAAAAAAGAATGCGGACGAGCGAAGATGATGACTCCTCAGGTGTTGCAAGCAAGCGCATGCTCCGCCCAGAAATGTGTTGCCTAGCAACAGAGGCGTGCTCTTCCTTCTTTCACCCTTCTTTCTGCGCACACTTCTTTCTGCAGCCGTACCAGCTATGAGTGCGGTGAAATGTAACCTCCGTACTCGCAAATGCCACGTGGTCGCACTTTGCACCTTTCCAGACGATGTCGTTTACGCATGCTTACACTTTGACATAGTTCAGGTGTCCTCCTCAAGCGAGCCAGTTGCGGTGTCCATGGCAAGAAGTGTGAAAAAACAAACAAAAAGCATGAACCATTGCGCTTTGGAGGCAACGTAAAGCTACGTTTTTGACGGTAGTTTTCTTGGCATCAGCATCTGTTTTGCACGCGTCACTCTTATTATACAGTGCTTTGGTGGTGCGTGGCGGTGGAATCTATGGAATGTAGCAACAGCGGGTGCTGAGAGAGCCAACAGCTACGTTTGCATGGATAGCTCACATGGTGACAACTTAGGAACAGATGGGTTGATGGGCAGTATGGTTAATGTTGAGGCTTTCCCTATAACAATCGTTCAGAATAACGAACAATTTACTGCGGTCCCCTGAAGTTTGTTATATCGAGATTTCCCTGTATTTATAAATTCTACATTTCAATTAAATAAACAAGTAATTCCCCCTATGCTTTCCTTCTTATCATTGTTTGTCGGCTTTATATTGTCATGACTTTCGAAAAAGTGGTTCCTTGGTTCCCTTTCTTTCCATTCATTACAATCCCTTTCACAAGACTCTACATCGGACTTGTATAGAAGTATGTGCTTTATAGCATTCCTAGCATTGTGCGCAGATAACAAGCTTGGAACGACGGCAGAAACGCTGACGGCCGATTACACCGATGCATCTGCTGCCGAGTCGCACAAAATCTTGTGAAAGTGATAATATGTCTGAAGCCGAGAGCATTTCTCTGGATCTTAGTCTAGCACAAATTGAACGAACAACAACCTTCACAATAACGTGCTCTGCCGCAATTTTGTGATGGCTATGACACTGCATCTGACGGCTCCAATGATTGGCCACAGGTAGAGCGTTGCGAATGCCGCAAAAGTGGTTTTATATTCGTGTCTGATTGGAATGCGCAATAAACTTTCGAACACATCTTGCTGGAATAAAGGTGCATGTTAAATTCAGGTAAATACGGTACTTTGGCTGCAAGCTAATTCACAGTTACAGATTCGTTCTAACATGAATGTGCAAATGAAACACTTAAAAAGTCAAACAAAACAACAACTACACTCAAGTGCAGGAAGGAATACAACAAAGGAATAATTCTATCCTGGTTCTATTGCGAGCTGTGCGGCGCGCGACTTTTACAACGAAGTGACCTGTATAATGAACGATTCAGGGAGCCTCAAGCACTCCGTTATAAAGGCGTTCGACTGTACTAATGCATTACTCAAAAAGTTGATGCCACTAACCTTTTTCTCAAAGTCGATGACAACATCTCGTGCCTTGATCTTTAGATTCCTTGGTATGGGGACCCTGAGCTGGAAAAGTAAAAAAAAAAAGTATTAATGGACATTTTGTGAGTGCAACACTATGAAAAATGCCCATCCTGTGTCAAGACACAGAAAAAAATTGAATGCACTGTAGAACAGCTGATAAACAATAATGAGAACATTCACGTGTTATTCCTACTCTAACTTGTGGTGGCTTACGGCTGCACCACAGATACTGAGCAAAGCCAAAACCACCCATCACACTCTGCTAACGTGCCGTGAGCAGGAGAGAAAATGAGGCTAAAACACTTTGTCAGAAAGTTGTCTTTTTTTCTCTTCAGTTTCACTTTCCTTATTACATGCACATAAAAAAAAAACACCCCCCACAGGTCATTATCCCTATGCTTTCTTAGCTTCAATGGCGACTTCGTGTGGCGACTAACAAAGTTTTCCTTAATTCAGAAAAGTTTTATAGATGTCCGTCGAATGTGTAACACGAAGGGCATCGCGAAATAGTTTTATATATCAATAATATGAAATTAGATGTGTGCGAATATTTGAAGCGTTCGAATATTATCGAATATTATATTCTTAATGTTCGTATTCAATTTGCAAAATAGATGTTCTAGAATGTTTGAATATTCAGTCGGATACAAATATTTCTATCGAATCAAATATATTACTGCCTGTGAGGGAGACAATACAGTTCTCAGCATTTGTTTCTATCTTATCTAAGTATACCGGGGCAATCTTGTGCTGAATTTTGTGATGCTTCTGAGCTGCTTGCGAAATTTAGCCTGATAAGCACACTTAGCCACTAAACGTTTGACCTTTGTGGGAAAACCAGCCTTTCAATACAAGGGGGCGCGGGTTTGTGAACAGCGAGGGTGCATTTCTTTTTTTTTCTTCACATATCTGCCTCCAATTCCGAGCTTATTGTTTACAGCAAGTGCAATGAGCGATGACTGGTACAGTGTCAAAAGCCTCCGAGTTTACAGGCATTTGATGCATTATATTAAGGCACAGGCTGTTGAGGACCGCTAGTGGGAATTACTAAACATGAGCCAAATACACAATGTTTTAGAATAACGGCTAACTAGTCTTGCTAACATTGGCAATGTAATTGCAATGTTCCAACATAACACGTTAACGCAACTTGCTAATAAACGCGTGTGCACATCATTATTCGATACGCAAAACTAAGCATTCGTATTCCGATCATATTAGAAAATTTTTATATTCGCACAACCCTATTTGAAGTACAGTAAAAGCTTGTTAATTAAAATTAAAAAAAATTGAACTAATGAAATCAAAGAAAAATATAGCTCGGTTAAGGTGTGCATGTGGTCCGATGCAGCGTGAGTGCGCATGCACACGCTACGTCGTGTTGGCGAGAACAACGTCTGTGGTTCAAAGAACTGGCGCAGCCAACGTAACCGGGCACGGCCAACGCAGTCCAACGTGCCTGATGTCATGATGGCTCTTGCTCTATCTGCACGTTTGTTGCAACGACTGCACCAACCCACAATGCATGGCACGGAGAAAAAAGGTGCCTACGCCGCTTCGCCGACGTACGCAAGCAGTTATTCAAAGCAGCACGTGGCTTAGGGATTGTTTTGCGCATAATGGAAAGAAAGCATTAGACAGCGCACGCAGCAAATTCTATAGGGGACGGCATTTCAGCTGGTGCAGCGCAAGCAGTGTAGTGTGACTGGCCATAAGCGACGTGTGCCGAAAACGCTGAACTATAAACGCGCCTTTGCACTACCGATGCTCGCCACAGAAACAAGAGCTGTGCTCTAAAATGCTCACGCAAAAGACACCACAACCTGCTGCGACGTTGGTCTCAGTTGTACTTTCATAGGTGCCCTGGCTGCACGCTGCTGAATTCCACTACATGTATAGGTGGCATCCAAACACATATCCCAGCGATGCTTTCCTTTGAGTAATAGCCACGAATCTCAAAGGCTATGCTTATTGGTAATGCAAAGGCCAATAAACGTCAAGGCCACCATTTTCAGACATTACCTAGTGCCGCTTCATGGCAGAACACCTCGTAAAGAAAGAGCACAGCCTCCAACATCAACATAATAAAAAAAAAGGAAGAAGAGAATGTTGGCCATGCCTGACCACGGCCAATGCGTCTCTCCAGTGAGGCCGAAACAAAGGGCCGCAGATGGAAAGAGCAAAGCTGCGCAGTGATGCCAGCGTCGCCAACATGCACCCACGCACTAGCACTCTCTCCCCATATAAGATCGCAGAGTTCGAGTTATCAGTGGCGGTGTGTGGATTTCAGTGTCAATTGGCAGGATGCTACCGTATTTTTGCGATTCTAAGCACCCCCCGATTCTAAGCAACCCCCTCTATTTTCGCGAGAAAATTGTCAAAAAAGTTGCGAAAAAAAAAAATGCGAATCTAAGCACCCCCCTATTTGTTACGAAGAGCGCGTAGCCAAGGCTGCCAAGCTCGCTTGCTCACTCTGTCATTGAGCCGGAGCCGCCGGAGTCCCGAGATGGCACGGCGACCGCGGCGCGTGTACGCCGTACAGCCGGACTGTACGGCAAAAGCTGCAGAAAGCGTACCCATCAACCATCGCAATGTGGATTTCGGACGCTTGGAAGCGGGTCCAAGTGGACGTTGTGGTCAAATGATTTGAGAAGTGCTCGATCACAAACCACTTTGATGGAACGGAAGACAACCTGCTGTGGGATACCGAGAGCGGCGGTTCAAGCGGTGCGACGAACTTGAGTGGCAGTGATAGTGACTGAGCATCCGACACAAGCGGTGGGTTCACACTCTGCGCCAATTTTTCTTTTATATGTTTACAAAATAAAATCGTATTTCTCGCACCCATCTCGTCGTGACATAGCAACGAAAAGAAGGAGTGGGGGGTCATTCTAGATTTTTCGGATCTAAGCACCCCCCACCTCCCTTTGGGCATCACAATCGCGAAAAAAATTAGGTGCTTAGAATCAAGTAAATACAGTATTGATTTCAATACATTGTTGGACAGACTGCGGCAGCTACAGTCGAACCCGGTTATATTGAACTCGCAAGAAAATGCCTATCAGTTTGATATAGGGCATAATTCGATATAAGCCTGCTAAAGAATTGGCCGTCATAAAAGCACATAAGCACATATCATTAATAAAAGCGCTTTAATGATGAAACCAGCTTAGTTTCGCATGAAAAAGTCCTGTATTTTCTTCCGATTGGGCAATTTCGGTGCCTGTGATGCACACACTTTTCCACATTGTCTAAGGAGTCGGAGCAGCTATGGCCACTACCTTCCACAATCACGCAGAAGCACCAGATCAGTGCAAGTGCACCAATCCTCTCGGATGATGATGGCAAAGAATCATCGTTGCTTTCCTCATTGTGCCCACTATAACTTGTGCTCGGTATGATGTCGGCAATGTAGTCTTCGTTTTCAGGCTCCGCCGTGGTCACGACACCATCATCCACACTAACAAGCTCGTCGACCAATGATCCGTCAATGGCTTCCAGAAATTCTGACAGCTCGCTCCAAACTTCGGCCACACCGGCAACGGCTTCGTCGTACTCATCAGAACCACCAGTCACCACCGGGCATGCAGAAGCCGGTATGTCTGAAGCAATTTCGGATGAACCACTTGCACACAGCCGCCTCGACATCGCCGTATGTACGTATCGGGTGCCATGGGCATTGGGTCGCGAGTTTGTCCACTTTATCCCCTAATCTTCCCGTTATTCTACCTTCAAGATCGTGCCGAGAGTGCTCCTCAGAATCTTGAATGCTGCGGCGACATCCGACTTCTTACCACCTTCGAATCGATTCATGATTTCGAGCTTCACGGCGAAAAACAAATTTTGCTACTTTGCGCTAGCCATCATGGCAGCACTGTGGGACAAGGCCCACAAGGCGCAAACACAATGAACCAGAAAAGCAGTGAGACGACTCGCACTTCCACCACCTTGCACAACTAGGGTGCAAGGGACTCTGACTGGCCGTCTCAGCAAGGGCTGCGGGTATGGTAAAACATTATTGAAGTCCTGCAGATCGTGAGTCTTCATGAAGCGGGCCGCTCCCACGTGGGAACCAGAAGGACAAGCCTCTCGGCCGCATCATGGGCCTGCTGAACAGCCCAGAGTTGGTCAGCCAGAAGAGGGCTGCGGAGAACCGCCTCCCTTCTGGATGAGCTGTTATCGATGATAGAGTGTGACCGGACACACCTATTTGGCTATTTGACACCTATTGGACACACCTATATGGACACATATTTGGCGATTGTGGCTATTTCTCCACAATCGCGGCAGGTAGCTTTGGTGTAAGTATATGGATAGATTTTATGTAAGAGCGACGGATTGGGTCCACTGTATTCGTTTGTAGTAGATGAAGCGTTAATGCTTGAGCTCTATTGAGCAGCGGATGAGGAACAAAGTAAGTTCTACGGCTGAGATAGTAGTGTTTCGTAATCTCGTTGTAGGTGAAGGGCGTGTCCCTGTTCTCCGGGGAGTCGGTTTCCGATTGGTCGAGGATAGCGCAGTGGGCAAGCTTAAGCGCAGCCCCTTGAGCCGACTCGTTGAAGTTGGGAGGAGCACCCTTTACTTGACCCTGATGTGTGGGAAACCAATAAATGAAGTGGTGCGTGACTGCCTTTCCCCCAAGAAGTCTGAGGGCCTGTTTGGAAACGGTGCCTTCTTCAAATGCTCTGACTGCAGACCTTGAATCACTGTGATAACATCCTGTGAGCTATCCAGCAGGGCTAGTGCAATAGCCAATTGTTCAGCTTTTTTTATGCGAAGCATATTACGAGGGCTCAACCCAGCTCCTCAGGCGCGGCGGTGACCATGAAATCACGTGACACCGTGACGTCACGACAGAGGAGAAGTGGCTTTGGCTCAACTCTTGCAAGACGGGCTGGGTGGGAATCGAACCAGGGTCTCCGGAGTGTGGGACGGAGACGCTACCACTGAGCCACGAGTACAACGCTTCAAAGCGGTACAAAAGCGCCTCTAGTGAATGCGGTGTTGCCTTAGAAACGCGCTGTTTCTAAGGCGTGCGTCTCTTGCTCAGGCGCACATTTCGCTGCCGCGCCGAACGCTGCTTTGCTCGACGCTCACCGCGTCCAATGCGGGGCGCGTAGTCGCTGCCCTGTAGCCCATTGTCTTACACCCCTTGGCGGGTCGACGGGAACGCTGTCGCGTTCCACTCTTGAAGGCGAAGAAGTAATGCATGAGTTGTTTCTTCGTCTAGCCGAACCAAATATAGCCAAGCAACAGCAGTTCACCAGGCTAAACAGTGGTTCAACAACTAAAATAAAGGCTAGTATGCTTCGCATCCTGGGCTTAACCTTACCTAAGCCACAGCCATTTTTTTTTTCCAGCACATTTTTTTTGCAGGGGGCGTCGATGGCTCACATGACGTGGCACAGTCGCGGTAGGCAGAGTGGGTGGATAGAGCCGTGTCACCGGGTTTGCCCGCCACCATGAGGGAAAGCCAACTTCTGGGTGCACTTCTGCACCACTTGACGTTTGATGTATATGGAGTCAGTGCTATTTTTGTTCGATGTAAGCGCAGCTTTTGCTATATATACTCACTGTAACTATACTCTGTTCAGAAAATGTTTGATATAGAGGATAATTTCATGTAAACGGGTTCGATATAGTTTGGCTCGACTGTACTTTGAATTATCTGAAATTTGGTTTAACGAGTTCTGAATTAACGAGCTTTTACTGTATAAAATTTACCAATATGAAGCTTATCTGAAAGCTTCGAACGACTTGGAGTTTCCAGAGATAACGGAAAGCGGGAATTTTTCTGTTTGCTTCTCAAAAGCTGTGTCAAAAGCAAAAACATTTACTTACTTTTTTTGCACACGAATGCCAAAACTCACTCGCACTACGAATGGTCTTTGATATACTGACCATGTTAACTTTAAAAGCCAGCGTTTCCTGGCACCAAGACCACAATGTGCCTCTTGCGTCGAAGCATTTATTGTGCGTTTTTATTCAGGATAAGGTAGAAATGGATGCAGCTCAGAAGCAAGCCAGCATGTATGGATATGCATCATGACACCACCAGTGCACTTGCTCTGCGAAGTGCATGTGAATGTTCCCAGCATGTCCGTTACAATGCGCACTTTACAACCGATTGTCATACATCGGCAGGGAATCAATCCAGGCAGACACTGTTAAATTCGAAATTGGCTTTCAGCTTGCACCACATCCCGAGTCCATTCCCACTCACGTGCAACCATGCAAGCATGAATGAAACGCGTTCACCGTGGACCCACAAAGTGCACAGCGATGAGTCCTGCGCACCACTGTTGCGATGGCATTTCCTAAATAATGACCTATGTGTGGATGTGGGGTCAGGTGGTTTTGTTCAATTCAAACTGTAATCTAAAATTTGCCAGTGTGAAGAGTTGAGGTCGATTTCATTTTGGCCACTTTCGAACCTTAAAATGTCGATTGCGGAAACCCACAGTCTGAAATGACAAATCCAGTGGTGCAAAATATCCGGTTCGGAATTCCATGCCTGGATCCACTCAGTCAAAAAAAAGTGCCATCCACACTTTCTTGTGGAATGCATAAAGTAAAACTTCGTTAATTCGGATTTCACGGATCCAAAAGAAATGTCCAAATTAACCGAATGCCTAATTATCCAAGGTATCAAGAAAACAAACAAATGCATACTACGCCAACAAGCCCTCATTCACTGAATTAAACAGCAAATCCCGTTCCTGTTTTGCACAAAAGCAGTGCGGAAACTGCAATTGTGCAATCCCGTGACTGATTAGCGTTTGCAGCAACAAAGGCTTTTCAATCGATTTCCTTGGCAGCGCAGTCTCGGTGCATATCATCTGAGACATGCGCACACATCCCGATTATTTTTTCACCAGCGTCGCCACCCATCGCAGTGTAAACAGTGCTCTTCATCCTCGACAGCTTTGCACCGAATAAAAACGAAGCTACTGTTTCTCACAACCACTGCGGACGAAACCGCGGCTGCAGACAACGTGATCATGGGCGGCGACCTTGCGGTTCTGGAGGCGTGCAGCCAATGCACTCACTGGGTCAAAACGAAACTACCGTTTGCTGCAACTGCGGACGAAACTGCAGTCGCTATAGATGCGATCATGGATAGCCACTACACAATCATGAAGGCACAAGGCTGATGCGCGTACCAAGCCAAAACGAAACCACTCCTTGCCACAATCGCTGCGGACGAAACTGTGGCCGCTGTCGATGCAATCGTGGATGGCGACTGTGCAGTCATGAAGGCACACTTCCAACATGCACGCCGAATCAAAGCGAAACTACTGCCGCAACCGCTGCAGACAAAACCACAGCTGCTATCAATGCGATTGTGGGTGGCGACTGTGCAGTCATGAAAGCATGCCACAAACGCAGTATTATGCACGGTAGCAACTGCAAAAATAATGGCTTTAAAGGCACAAATAGGCATGTAGCATTCTGACATTGGTGTCATTCACGTATGATTTCCACTGACGACTATGGTGATGCGAACTCCGCCACTTCGTTTCAGCGGATTCCAATGCGTTTTTTGCTCTTTTGCGTCGCACATTTGCGGCGCTCGCCGATGTCCGAGAGTTGGCAGAATTAACCTATGTGCGCCCGAATACGTCCGAATTAATGACAGTTTCATTGCATTAAATAATGCACATGCCTGCCGGGACGAAAGGGCAGGTCCGAATTTTGCGATTTTCCGAATTACTGACGGTCAAATTAAGAAGGTTTTACTGTATTGGCAGCGCAGGTCTTCTATGTTTTTGAGGCAGTGTGGAAATCCACTCTTGCCAATTATAAATGGCTGCTTTCCGTGACACATACTTTGCTATCTTTCCTCTGCGGTAGGTGACACTTTTCATACTCAACGTCTTTTTTGACAGCATCTAATAAAACAGCATAGGTCACCAAACTCACTCATCAGTTGATTCACTCATACTTAGACCAATCCATGAGCCTGAGTGAGCTTGGCTGAGACTTTTGGCAAGTATGAGTCCAAGAGAGCCCGGCTGAGTGCAATTTTGGTCAGTCTGAGACTGAGTGAGCGCAGCCGAGTAGAATTTGAGTGAGACCCAGTCAGAGCGAGGTCTAAGCCAAAAATATTATTGTGAGTGTGTTCCGTTCATTTTGCTGACCTATGCAAAACAGTACTATTTTGTCGGCATTTAATATTTCACACAAAAAGTGATTGCGGCCCCATTAGGAAAGAGGTGCATGTGTAGGGATGCGGAGTGGTGCAGTGTTCAACATATAGAATGTGGCGACACATTCGAGTTTGATATGGGCAAAACTTTGAAGAAAACACTGCGGGATAATGTACCAACACATTCGTTAAGCTTACCTCAATTTCAGAGAGGGTCTGAGTCCACCTGTAGTTCTCCAAGTCACAGCCATTGCCAGCATTGGGCTTGAGCTTCCCTTTGTCCTTCTCGTCTTCCTCCTCGTCCTCATCTCCCTGTTCAAAGTGAGCCCAACAATAATGAGCCACAAGCACAGTCAGAACTTCTCATCAGCAAATAATAACAATTTACTGTATTTAATCGCACAATGATTGAGCTCGCGTAATGATCGCACCCCTGAATTTTGTCGTCAATATTCAATTTTTTTTTCCTTTCCCGTGTAATGATCGCACCCCGAACTTGTCGCAGCGATGTCGTGTGCCAAGTCTAGGCAATAATGATCGCGCTTACCATCTGTCGAATGCTACGCGAACGACTCTTCAAGACGAACCAAGCGGTCTGCACGCACCAAACATCCTTAAGCAGATGCCCCATTTCATTCCTTTCATCACTTTCCGCACTTCCATGACAAAAAAAAAAAAAAAACCAGCTACAACCAAACTTGCCTTTATTATGTGTAGGCATTATAATGGTTGTGGTCAACAACAACAAAAAAGGCGCCTTTCGATTCTTCTCGTCTGCACTCGTGGACACGCAACAAACCGCGAGTGGCAACGATAGCAGCCACATTTACACTGATACATTAGAAGTGTACCCTATTCATACGCCGACGCTTGTAACACAGTTGTGATATTCGCCCACCCTTAGCGGAAACGTACCGTATTAGGATAGTAGTGAAGACAAATGCCGCAGGGGCTGGTAATATGTCTCTTTTATTATGAAAGATCATTTAAGAGTTATTTTACGTGCTAACCTAGTGGTAACAGAGCACCACACCATATTCTTTATGCTCCAGAGACACTTGTGTTAAGCTGAACTGGAGAATTACCGCATTTACTCGAACCTAACACGCACATTTTTTCCGATAAGACGGGTCCAAACATTGTGTGCACGTTAGAATCGAGTACAACCCTAAATCTGCATTACCATATCGCCACCGGCATTTCAATATGGCCACCTCGTATGCGCTTCAAGCCTAGCTACGGCGGATTCCTCTGTGTGATGTACGTGTGCTTAGGCAATACGGGCAATGCTTTCTTTGGCTTAGGTTAGTGCACCGTCCGTCTTGCTGTTTTTTGTGCTTGCTCTATCAACATGGAAGTGCGGACTGCAAAGACGTGCTGATTTCATCAAGATGCTGCAATTAAAAGGAAAGTGATCATGCCTGTGGAGACAGACGGAAATCGGGCCGCATCACGGGCATTCAATGTTACTGAAACATGCGTTCAGGACTGGCGCAAGCAGAAGAGGTGCTCTACACCAGCGGCTGCTAAGTAAGGCATGGCCTATCTTGAAAGAGATCCGAGAGTTTGCAATGGAGACAAGGGTATGCATCTAGGCACACCGCGCTGTGTTCGCGTTGCTTAGCTTGCGTTAAAGTGAGAGGCCGCACTAAGGCGAATTCCCTCGCTTCTGCTACCGCACTCCCTTGCTCCAGCGCTTTGATAAAGAGTTTCTGCGGTCATTGAGTGAGACATGTTTATTTGCCTGTGCGCGCTTGACACCGTGCTTGTGAATTTAGTTAGTAAACAAATGGTTAAAAGTTTATACGGCCGAAAAAACTACTATCCTTACTTTTCGTATAGCTATCTACTAATTTGCTATCGTAATCGATGCTTCGCCTCTCAGGCGAAACTGTGACTTTTTTCATTTATCGTAGCTTTAGTGCACTTGGAGTAAATCTTTTTTTCCAAATGAGAGAAGTTTTATTTCTGTATGAAAGACTGAGGTGCGCAATACTGTAAAGGACCTTTCTTTTTTTTCGGCCACAGCAAACGGGTGCGCGTTACAATCCAGGGCGTGTTAGAAACAAGTAAATACGGTAGTTAGTCAGGGCATGAACTATCAGCTCATTTGTGATGGTTGCAGTCATTTGAAAAAATAAGAATATTGAACACGTGTTGTGGTACATAGACAGCAATGAAAAGCTGCCCAAGCGTACATAAATTTTAGTTCTGAGAAGGCAAATTTTGGAGGCTGAATTTTTTCTGGTAACAAAAATTGGAGGTACAGAACTTTTATTTTAGTTAAAGTGGGTGTGCATTCAACTCAAGTGCCCATTACTTTCTTACTCTGAACCCATAGAAAGTGGGTGTGAGGATGAATGTGTGAATGGAGTGCTGCAACTTTAAGCCCTTGGGGACATTTCTAGTGCCCACTAGGAAAAACAAAATTGAATTGTGTTCAGACACGCATCACAGCTGTAATACTATACCACAGCTGCGTATACATGGTGTAAAACCCTCCACATGGTCAGTCCAAGGAATAGCGTACAGTAAGGGAAATTTTGGCTGACGTCATGCACCATTTCCACAGCAGCACATCACAGCACCCAGGAGGTCAACACACTCACTCATGAGCCCACTGGCTCATGCACACTCTACGTCTACTTCACAGGCTTGGGATACAGAATGTGAGTGACAAAAGGTGTGGTTGGCCACAAGTATGAACAGGAATGACAGCTGGTGAGTTTGAGCGGGTACGAAGAGTGACTGAGCACTGGTTAATGTGAGTATCTGCTTACTGTACTGATCTATGACAGCACCAGAAGGTCATAACCATAGCACATAACCACTCCGACCTCGAAAATTTTTTTTTAGTCGCAGCTGGTGTCCCAGCCTACAATGAACATGCAGCTGCAAGAAGTCTGCGAAATGATGCCACAATAGCCAAGTTGCAGGCTTATGACCATGACTGTGCAGCCGCCTTAGTTTCTTACTCACTTTGCTCCCTTCTCGGAACACACAGCCAGCTCTTGCCATGTTGGCTCTCTCATCCCTTGATCAATAAACAGCATTTACCCTGATATCGTCACCCGCATGACCTTGCTGGCCCTATGACATGTGAAGATGGGATTGGAAAAGCCCAAAGAGGAGCGCAGGATTGTATTCTTGGTGTGTGGCTTCCCCTCAGCGAATGATGCTGCCATGTTCACTGAACGCGATCATTGTGCCATTTTGCATACAATATGAATGTTTATTTCAAATGTGTTGTTAAAAGTGTCAAAGGTGGTTTGGGGTCTTCTAAAAATAGGTGCAAAAAAAAAAAAAGTTAGCCAGCAGTGTAAATTTATACATAGTACACTAACCCTGCCCCCCCCCCCCTGCCCCCACTTCTGCATCTTTCTCATTTACCTTTTTCTCCTCGTCTTCCTTTTGTGCCTCAGCAGCCCTCTTTGCTTTCTCTTCCTTTTCCTGAAACATAGTGCAAAGCATAGATGAATGATTCGGAATAATTTCCTGTTGGCGTTTACAGAGCCTTAGAAATCGGGGGAAGAAAAAAAAAACTAAGCGCATGTTTACAAATGCTCGAACAAGCTATGTGCCATTTATGAGCCACGTAATGCAAAATACACTACATATAAACGAATTTGAATATTGTTAGAAATGGCCAGAATTAACATGATTAGTCTCTTGCGATAAGGACATAAATTATGTTTAATTAAGAAACAACATATTTACAGTATGCAAGACACACAACTCACTTGTGCAGATCCACACAGTTCTTTCGATTTCACACACTGCAGCATTTCCTTGAACCACTCAGCCACACGTGCACGCACGCACGCGCGCGCGCACACGCACACACACACACACGCAAAAGAATGTGCGCATTACTGGGCACACACAGTTGGATAATCCTGGGGCGAAATAAAGTGTGCAATTCAAAACTCGCACCAAACTACATATACGAATTTGAACATCGCTGGCAGCAGATTAGCTGGAGATAAAAGAAGCCAAAGAACCGCTCCTAGAAAAAAATTTTTCATGGAGCACCAGACACACTTCAGACATGTTTAACTGCAACTTTGGTGCTCTTCTATTACAAGTGCAACACACATGGCACTTTCCACTTCGGTCTTCAAATGCAGTCAGGATACTGCACTTTAGATGTGCAAATAGAAAGTTAATCACATGTACCAATATAACTAAATTTCTTGCACAAGAAACCATGTCGAAAGGAACAACACACAGGAATTTAATGAATGCTGACTCAATATCAGTATGAGTGGGAAAAAAATGTCCAGAATACATTTCACAACTTAGTACAGCCCCTGTTTGAACTCAGCAAGAGTTGCACCTTTATGTTGGTGTCTGCCCTGCATGACGTGCTGCGTATGTGCGTACATCTGTTCAATGTCGTGAAACGTTTACAGAAGGCATGCCATTCCCTCTGCCGTTCCTTCATAAACCTAACGAGTTATCATTACAGCTCCACAGACCCTTAACATAATAGGGGCGTTCCTCCCAAAAGGAACTAGTTCCATGAATGCCGTTCCGTAAAACAGTGACAGGTACCATCAGAACTTCTCTCTTGTATGCACTTTTTTGCAATCTAGAGGCACCTCGTTCTTTAACCCCATTAATACTTGCATTTTTCATAAAACTGGTTGCAACATTTGTAAAATCATAGAATAACCCCAAATTCGAAAACATCACAAAAAATCGGGAGAGTTGGCAGGTATGCATCCAGTTTTTGTCAAAAGTAAGGCAGCCACTGCTCCCATGGCCACAGCTGGCTCTGATGTATCCCTATCGACCATCTCATATATTTATGCAGCTTGAAAGCTCGGAGGAGACAGGTGACTTCCATCTTACTTTGCAGAGTTTTCAAGTATAGAGTTAAACAGGTACTACACAAAGTTGCCAGGACTCTGCAATGCTCCATTTCACTTCACTGCTCTTGGCAAATGACTGTTCAGTTGGCAAAAAAAAAAAAGCTTACAGGACACAGGTTTCACATCAAGGGTGAATTTCTGTCCTGTTAGAGCACAGCACCTCCAATTTAATAAAAATCTATGTAGGTCACAATAACTACTATAGTTTGAAACTTTGGACTCAAGGCTATGCACCCAGGCTATGTGAGAATTTGGCCTTTCACAAACTTCCTGTCCAACAGATGCTGCGCACAAGAACAGAAAACTGGGCAAGTTGAATTACATTCACGATGCAGCAGCACAAAGAACTGATGCAGACAAGAATACGCTTAAAAGAAAATGCTTGTGTCATCCCTTGTACGCTTGCCTTAAAGATGGCACACTGCTTTTCAAACTGGGATACATAGCACAAGAATGACACAGGGACAAGCAGGAACACGGGATGAGCGCTAACCCTCCGTGCTCGTCCCGTGTTCCTGCTTGTCCCTGCATCATTCTTGCGCGATGTATTCCAGTTTGTATGTGTCCCATCAACACGCCCAAACTTCTTCCTTGCTAAAGTGCTTTTCAAGGTTAACTTGGAAGAAATCCCTCCAAATATTCACTTTGCGTATGAACATGTAGAACTGAGCAAGAATTTTTTACTCATACACTTCTCATTCGCTTTGGCAAAATTTGACACTAAATTGATCCAGACATTTGTGCTGTCACAGACAGCAGAAAGCAAGGTTGAAGTGCGTTTCAAATTCCTTGAAATTGCAAGAAAATCAGCAGCAGCAACATGGCAACATACTACACATAGTAGTATGTTGCTAACCATCTCCTCTTGTAACAAGAGGAGATGGTTACTTTTTCCACGTACATGGAGATGCGTGTTTTGGTATGTAAATGTATTTAAATTGAAAACAACGCCTATTATGTTCGTGCCATACCACTAGACAATAAAAACCAGCTTGAAAAACAATTATATCTTGTATCTATGTTCAAGTGTCAGGATACTAGCAGGTCAAGTAGCTGTATAAACAATAAATGTGACAGCACGACACAGCACTACATGCTTGTCTTGCACCAAGCAACAAATTGACAACAGTAATAATCAGGTGAAAAACGGTCGCCGTCTAAACGCAAAACGTGTTACGAATGATAGCATGGTGCGCCGACATCATGGCTGCATTGTTTGGGTTAATAGCGCAGTGAGAAGCCACCCTTGCAAAATCGTGCCAAAACTATCTTTAGTGGCCGACTGTATATAGCCATTTCGTGCAGAATTAAACAGTGGTACACACCTTTTCCAGTTCTTTTTGAAGGGCTTCAGCCTCAGCGTCGCTAATCTCTTGGACTGTGCACTCTTCTTTGTCCTTCTTGAGCTTCGCCTTCCGCCGCTCCTCGGCTTCCTTCGACTTCTTTTCCTTCTCCGCCTTCTCTGCTAGTGCCACTGACTCGTACTTGGAAAACTTCTCGAGTATGAGCTGAAACGCGTGAAAATAACTGTTGACAACACAATCACCAACATACAAAAACACATGCCACCACTGGTGGCATGAACCACTGAAGATGATCGTCAATGTCAGCAATAGCCTTCTTGGGTGACCTGCTGCATATGCCCAGGCAACCTGTCAATTGCAAAACCTTATGGGCACATCAAACAACAAACGAAGTGGCAACCTCACCGTCAACCACAATGCCAAATGACACCCCAACATAGTACACCTTCTTGTAATCACAGCACCCCGGTTGAAACTCCGTAGCAGCACCCACTGTCTCAAGTGTCCTGGTTGCAACTTTGTTGCAATGCCTACCCATCAAGTGGCTGTGCTTGATGCGGAGTTGTCTGTTGCGGATGGGGCAATATCGTTTTAATATATTTATGGTTTACTTACCCTAAAGTAGGGGCAAAGTCGGGGGGAAACCCAAGAAAGCTATGGCATAATAACATTATGCTCTTTCAAAATGGGCTCCGATATTGTACTTGTCGGAGACAAGGCAAAGCACCACTTGGGGCTATGAGGCATTCCACAGTGGAGTGCTCCACATTGTTTTGCTTAGTAACGTCTGTTGTCCGGCTGGTTGGTAACATGTCTAGAAACTGTTTTAGGCACAATGTTAGACACGGACAAGCGCTTGTCCATGCCTATTCTTAGCCCGTGCCTGAATAGCTGAGCAGGGCTCTTTGACATGCGCCGAAAATCTGAACACGCGGCAACAAACACCATGACACAGTAGCAGACAGTTGGCCGCAGCAAACCAGCCTGTACAAAATCGTCTGCCGTACTACTCAATCAAGCAAGTTTCTTAGCTACAAAAGTCATCAGCTTTAACAGTTGCTCGCTGATCTGCATTGGTACAGAATGAACTGATGGAGCTGCCTATTAAACACAGTATGTATAAATTCATACTAAGAATCGGAAATGTAACCAACAGGTCGTCTCAAAAACGCGCAGGTGATTAGAAGAGGTGAACAGCGAAATTACTTCAATTGACACCCGTTTCCACTGACGCGGAATGTGCTCGAACAGTTACAGTTACAGTAGAATCTTATCAACCTTAGCAAAACACAACAGAAAGGTCGTGTTACCCACCTTTTTCGCGGAGCCTGGTCCACCGCCAATGTAGAAATCAGTTTTTCTGGCGAGAAAGCTGAAGATTGTGTCTAGGAGCTAGAAAACAAAACGAAAGCACATCATTACTCCAAACATCATTACTCCAAAAGGTCGAGTAGTTGGGCCGCTATTTCGTATCCAAAAGTGCACCACTTCCATGCTTTCAATGGCTAAGTATGATATTATGTTCATTATGTTCGTGAGCAAGCAAGAACGTTTTTAGACTCAACATGAGCGATAAAGCAGTCAAAAATCGTCAGCGCAGCTCGTTTACATACTCATGCTCAAACTTGAATAAACTGAGAGATGCAGGTTCAATAGACCTAAGATCATTTCAACGTTTCTACTTCAGGCGACGCTGGTTTATCTACCACGAAGGCCACGCCGGCTCCAGTCGCAGATCCGTCAATCGCCGGATCATGCAGGCGTGTTTACGTCGTTAGGCCTAGTAACAACCACGAGCGGTACGGCGAACGGGAGTCACTACAATTCGAGTCAACTCACATGCTGCACGCCACCTTCGTGCTGTTGCGCCAAGGCAAGCAGCATACCGTCGAATTTCTCAACATCCGATTCAGGCATTGTGGTTTCTACTAGGTAGTCAGTTCACTAAATCGGGCTTGGCTCAAACTGCCACAGCACGTCCGTCTCGTCAGTCGTTTACCGGCGTTGCCTGGCAATGCGCAAATAGAGCGTCACAAATATCATGATATAAAAAAGTATGTAAAAAAAGTAAGAAAGCGCAACTTACATATCAAATTAATTTAAATTAATATTTTCATTGGCTAAATCTGGCAGGATCTAGTTAACAAAAATGTAATTTAGACAATTGGTTACGATTTCGCTTTCGCCGCTAGATGCAAACTTGTCGATTTGCTCCGTGTGCGTAAAATTGTTTGCTAGCATGGAATTGAGAAAACAATACGGCACTTTGTCGCTGTAGAAAGCCGCAGAAATAAAATCTGGAAAGTTTGTGTTTCAGCACGCAACGACGCGTAAATCCGGACTCGTGTCAGAGAATACCCTGTGATATATTTGGTCAATGCTGACACACACGTACGCATACGAATTGACAGCCTTGAGAGTAGATTATGACGTACCACAACATCAAGAATGTATTTGTTCGACGGTGTGTTGTCTGGGATCGGCCGTCCCTGGGAGTTTCGATTCGTGAAAACGCAGAGCGGAACATAATGCGTTGGCAATTTCGGAGGCCAGTTAAACTTGCCGTGGGTCACGTTACCTCTTCCTCTTTATTTCCAGTAGATGGCGACTCCAGTCACGTGAGTTTCTTTTTATTCGTAGGTCGTCTGACGAGACGTTTATTTGAGGGATCGCCAGTCGTTTGTGCGCAGGCGCGAATAACAGCAAACGCGAGAGAAAATGTGGGGGATTCTGTGGAGCAGGTTTGTGTTGTATGCGTGCGTCGAGTTTGTTTACGCTCGGACAGGTGCGATAAAATAGGTGAAGCAGCGGGCACTGACCGCCGATTTGGCGACCGCTGTGTCGGACAGACTGTCTCACACCTGCGGCGCTCGTGCTGTTGGCGGGTGGACGTAACTATATTTAATCAATCGTGTTTCTTGCTAATTGTAACAACGTGTCATTATTTCGCATAATTGGCATTATTTCGCGTGCCAGGGGTGTATATGATCGGCTCTCCGCTATCGCAGACAGCCAATTTTTTATGCGAGCACCCCCTGGCACGCTTCGGCCTCCACGGCCCCAACCCGCGGGCCGCCCTGCTTCCATCTTCGATCCCCTCGCTGCCCCTTGGGTGTCCTGGAGATCCCGAGCCTCCTGCTTTATTATAACCTCAGGCGCTCTCCTGAGGCCTCCGCTGGCCGGTTACATGTGCCTTCCTGGAGCAGTGCTTGTAAAAAATCCAATCTATCGTCGCGACGAAAAAAAGCGACCCGCGACTTATACAACACTAGTCAGAAACTTGCCCCTTCAGATACAGCGATCACCAAATGGGGCGTCCGTGCCCTCTGCCTCACTGCGCGGGCAGCTGCAGCGGCGGAGTGTACTCGACCGCACGCCGCAATGGCGGCATGTCTATGGAACAAACGCATACAACACGCGCTAAGAAACCTCCTTGAACAGCTTGAAGGGGCAGCGCAATAAGACGAAAACAGAAGGCAGGAATACACAGGACAGCGCTGAACTCACAACTAACTTTATTCGAAGGCATACACACACTTATGTACACAACCCATAGCGACGTGCTCTGCCATCTATGGCGTGATTATCAGTGCGCAGGCAAAAAAAACACGCAGAATCATTTAATCTAATGCTATATACGCTATGAGGCGGCTTAAAGATTCAAATTCACTGTCATGCAAATTTAACGATGGCATGCTTACACAACGCGACCCAACGCGACGTGTTTTTTGCCTGCGCACTGATAATGGCGCCATAGATGGCAGATCACGTGGCTATGGGTTGTGTACATAAGTGTGTGTAAGTTAGTTGCGAGTTCAGCGCTGTCCTGTGTATTCCTGCCTTCTGTTTTCGTCTTTTTGCGCTGCCCCTTCAAGATGTTCAACCAGTACCAACTCGCCCAAATGTCGATCCTTCTAAAGAGACCTCCTCCACAGTGCCCAGGCAGAGTCACATATTCAAGGAGCAAAATCCCCCATATTTTCTCTCTAGCGCCTGCTCTTACTCGCGCCTGCGCACAAACGGCTGGAGATCCCTCAAATGAACGTCTCGTGAACTATTGAACGATGTTTTGAAGTACTCTTTTCTCCGTTCGGAAAGAGGAAAAACACTCAATTTAGCAGCATCAGGGTGTCTACCCAGTCAACATCTTCAAATTCCCTTAGTTTTCCAGGTTCCCCCTGAGTGACACAGAACTTTGTTTTATGTCAAGACTGGCTGGACACCATGTCGCCCGGTCTGTCACTCTCTAGTAAGCATGTCAAAAATTAAAAACCACCTAATCCAGTTTGAATAGTAAGGATCTAGCAGTGTTTATTTTATGCAAAATAGAAAACTGAAGGGAGGTTTAGTAAAATGCACAGTGAATATCTGAAAAAAAAAATGGTAAAGTACGTTGCAAATGGAGTCGGACATATTCAAATACGAATGAAAAGGGATGCAAACAGCCGCAAATATTTTCGAAAACGACCTATTTCTATGAACCGACAGCAAGCTCGTTGGTGTTAGGCCCGAGCTTTGCACAAGTGAGATTTTCTCAGCAGCTGGAAAGTCGACCTCAACTGTCCTGACACGCTCTCAGCCCGCGCACAATGCCGCAGTGTTGTGTTTCACTGCTTTAGAGAGTTTGTTTTGGTTTGGATGAGGGTCACCTGCTTAAGTTGTTGAGTTGAGTGGTTGTAGGCTACTAGTGGGATTAGTCTTGCAGTTGCTGCCGGTAACAGGGTCACCTGCGTCTCGGCGTCAGGCAACACTTTGCTTTTTGAGCTCAAGCTCCTTCAAAGAAGAGGCGGCACAGTTCCTTTCCCGATCGCTCCTTAAAGGGACACTAAAGTGGAAAATGATTTCTTCTGCATCAGTAAATTACCGTTTTACACCAAAAATGCCACTCTGACAACGATAAGACGTTTGGTAAGCCAGAAAAACCGCAAGAAAGAAATACGGGTGGCGACGCCTACCTAAGTTACCGCACCTGGGGGCTGTGACGTCATGGATTTTTATGGCATCTTCTAGGGCCTGATAATTATATGCAGCGGTACAGATTGACTACATTGAGTTCTGAAGCAACCAATTATTAAACATGGCCAGTTTCGGGAACCTTTACTCAGCCAACGCGGCCCAAATGCGAAAACATACTTTGGGAACCCTGACGTCACGCTGACGTACCGGCGCTGGGGTTTCAGCGCGAAATTCAAATACTGATACTTGGACCTTCATTTTCTCATCTAATAATCAAACTATTTTTTTGAAATGACTGCCCCTCAGGGTTCTCAAACAATGCTTCATTAGTCTAAACTGATTTATTGTTTCGCTTTAGTGTCCCTTTAATGCGACGCTCCTTTCTCGTCCTCGTTCCGCAGCGCGTTTTCACGAGTACTGGACTCCGTGCATGGCAGCAATGCGAAAGAAATCTAATTTTGTTTCGACAACGGAGCGACCGTCGCAACGCGTGCCGTAACCGAAGGCTCGCCGCGTAGGCGTCGCGGTCATCCTGACATAGGTGCCTTTGTGATTGGAGGTCACGCGCGCGTACTATAGGTAACCGTTTGTGTACTTTTTTTTTTGAAAGAGGTGGAAATTTATTGCCTTAGAAATGGGCGAGCAAGACATTCCACGATGGAGGTGCGCAATCGAGTTTCGCGGTGCCTACCGAGCTGGTTTGAACGTCTCGTCATATTCCCAAGTACCGCCACTTCCCGATGCACAAGTCGCACATTTTTATAACACTTCCCATGAAAAAAAAAAAAAATGCTGTGTAAGAGACACCCATTTTAGATTGGTCAACCAAGGAGGTTAAAGAAAAACTGCTGCAGTGGAAACTATGTCCCGAACCTGAAGCCGCAGAGGAGGGGCACGGTAAAACTATAAATAAACGATAAAAATGGTGAATAAACGCTTTCTGCACACTTTTCACAAGTGAATCAGCCTCCTTGGTCAATCAAGGCTTATTTGAGCAGACAGAGACCTATCTACGTGTCTCTCTGTATTACTGGCTATAGTGGGAAATCCGACTATCCTGGCATACTGCACTAGGCAGAACGTCATCAATATTAAGAAGCTACTATTTTCATTGGGAATAACCAGCCTTTATTTTTTAATTAGCTTAGCATTACAATAACAGAGCCAAATCACTTAATCTGTAAGCGGACGTCACTCGACAAGGCTCTGTTTCAGGTGATGGAGGGGCAAGCATTGGCTTCATCTTTCCTGGTAAAAAGCTACGGAAGCTTCCACTCCAGCAGTTCTTCTTCAACCTCCTTGTGGTCAACGGTAGGTCGGAGGCGCGCGCGTCTAACACACCGGAAGAAACGTTACATGAAAATTTAACGATGAAACACTCTAACCAGCTTAAACGCCGACTGCGGTGTTCCAAATGGTCATGAACCAGTAGTATTCCCGTTAAAAATGACCTCAGCAAAGCTGCAGTGCTCGCAATCCGGCTTCTTTTTTTCCCGCTTTCCTGTGCTGCCCTCTGCCGCACCCGTTGGAAATGTTTTGGAAGCGCGCCGGGGCTTTCGCCGATTGATTTATGTACCAATGCCCATGTTGAGTTTGCGTCGGCAGGGCATTTCGCGGGTTGCCATTGATTATTAATGACTTCTCCGGGGCAGCATGTTGTAGCTGGAAGCCATGTTGCGCTTACCGCGAATACTGGATGAGCAAGCCGTAAGCGCGCTGTTGTGCCAACAGTGCGGCCGTTGAAGAAGTGCCGAGTTTGGTCTGCCGACGCGGCTGTCTTGGAGTTTGGTGTAGCCGATTTCCGGCCTCGCACCTCTGCTTTTGTACTGCTTCTGCACATTCTTTAGAGATTTTGCACATCCGGGAAGACTTCGAGCGCAGCCTTCCGCGTCGGAGTTAGCAAAGCGGTGTGTTAGTCATCTGCAGCCACGGATAGTTAATTTTTAGCTTCAAATGTTGTGGAAAGGCGCTTCACTGATATAAAATAACATCAAAACGTAGCAAAACATACACATATCTGCGCGTATGACTCCCGTTGTTGCACATAGAGACGAGTCAATATGAGCTTAACCCATTAAGAACGAGATGTTTGAATACCCCCCAAAGATGTTTATGTTCTACCTAAACGTGCAAAACGCGTCAATATCCATAATCAACAAAATTTTTAAAAAAATCTTGCAGAATTTTTTTCAGCAAATTGGGGAAAACACCCAGGCAGGAAACTGGAAATGCACTTCACCTCAAGCCACCCGAGGTTTCGTTTTATATTTCTATATACAGCTCTTTCCATATGCGAACCAAAGGTACACGTACATTTCATTTGCTTCACACTCCTTGTGTAACACCAATGCAGCTGGATATCGCGTCGGCCGCTCACCTCTGACCATTTTTTTTCATTTTTTTTATTGAAATGAAAATAAAAGAAAGAGACATAGTCACCTTACAATGGTGATGGCCACTCCTTTTCTCATAGCGGAAACAATATAAAAAATATGTAGGAAAATGAAATCACTTGACCTTTTGCTCGAAAGAAATGATGACCTTGATGAGTTTGGCGCACACCCACTCACGGGGATTGGCCAAGAGTCGGGCAGGTTGCAGGGAGTCGCGAGCTAAACTGCTTCCTCGTTCAGTGTTCCAGCTCTAAACCGACAATGACGCTTGCTGCCTGTCATTCAGTGTAGGCCTAAGACATAGCCAGAAACTTCATAGTCAAAACGGAATCTCGGCAAAAAAAAAAAAAATTCTGGTACGTTGCCTGCAGGCAACAGCTAGTAGTCAACAAAAGGCTAAACAACGTCAGCTGTGATCCAGACACATTACGGGCTGTTATTCCGATTACCGGTTTTGTGTTACTACGTCATACTTAGTATGCGCGTGCCATAAAGTATTGGATAAGGAAACTGCTCGACATAAGCTCTCACTTATTGGCCATGTTATTCCCTCGAGAATACGCGCATGCCAGCGCGCTGGTAATTGAGCGAAGGAAGGAAGGAAAAACTTTATTGCCCTATAGAGGTCTTCATGTTTTACTGAAGTCACTCTCGTCTTGAGTGGTCGGCGCCCCTATTCCAGAGCACCGCCGAGCCTGGCCACTTTGAGAGCGTGTTGCGCCAATCCTTTTTGGACTGTGAGCACGCCGCTGGTGAGCAGGCCCTCCCACGGTTCCGCACTGGCTTTTTTTTTTCTTTGTGGAAAGAGAAGTTATTTCTGCACTCCCGTGTGATGCGATATAGCGTTGGGATGGCCCCACACCATGGGCATGTGTCCCTGTATTGACTGGGAAATATATATCAAAACGTTTATCATTTTATGTAGGATGTACGTGTAGATTGGAGAATGCTCTTGTCTGCAGCCTTCGCCAGCCGACTTCGTGTTCTGTTAAAGGTGGGTGGGGTGGTGGATATATTATCCTTTTGCCTCTGTGATGGTTTAGTATTTCCGCCTACGTTGGTTCCACCGCCATAGTGGTATCCGGGTCCATTGACTGTCCCACTCGGTATGTAAGCTCGCGAGCTAGACCCTACAGGCACTCTGGTTATCCTGTATTCCGGTGACCCGGCACCCAGAAAATCGTATGCAGCATCTTTTCGTTCGGAAGCCCTACCTCGAGGAGGATTCATAGCGCCCCTTTGTTGATTCTACCTGCCGTGTAGTTTCTGCATGCTTCTTTGGAGTCTGAGTATTATCAAGGATCTGTTTCTACGGTAACCCTCCGCCGCTGCTAGAGCCACAGCTGCTTCTTCCCCCCCCCCCCCCCCCTGTTACCGTGCAGCTCCTTGGGGTTGCGCTGCTTATCAGCTCTCCAATGTGATCCACGGTCACTGCCGCAACTCTGTTCTTTGGTGCTGTGGTCCCACGGGTATAGGGCTGCATCCGTGTATACCCCATTGTTTTTAGTGGCCAGGTGTTTTTCTACATATTCTGCTCGCGCCTGTCTTCTGGCCGCATTAAGATTCGGGTCCATATCCCTGGGTAGGGGGCTAGCTTTCAGTGTCTGGCGAAAAGAGTCTGGCATGTTAGCCATCCTATCCTCCGTTGCTTCTGTGTTCTTATAGCCCAATCTTTTAAGGAGCGCCCTGCCGGTGGTTGACTGCTGGAGCCTGTACACCCAACTGCGCACCCAGTTGCGCCTCTTTGAGCTCTTCAAATTTGTGAATACCTAGCTTGAGAAGCTTGTCGTTCGAAGTCTTTCTGGGCAGATTCAACGCATGCAGTCTTGTATGCTTTCCTGATGAGAGTCTCGGCTTGTTCTCTCTCTTGTTGCGTCTTGTTGTGGTACGGGAGTGAGTACGTGACCCTGCTGACCACCAGGCTCCTGACCAGCTTGATCGTGTCCCCTCCCTCCATGCCGCTCCGTCTTTGCGACACTCGCGATCATCCTGCCGACTTGCTCCGTCGATTGCTTGAGCAGGCCTAGCGTGTGTCCGCAGTTTGCTGCTCTGGATCCACATGCCAATGATGCGAGGCATGCTGCTCTACCAAACGCACATTCTCATGTTTCCCCGTGTGATGTAGACGTAAACATGCATCCCTGGAATTAAACTTTGCATAACAGCATGTACGGACCCACCAATCTACGCAGCGAATGTGACTGGCAGTCTTCGGGAACGGTGAGGTACACATGTTGGCTCGGGGCTCTTTCGCCGCTTGCCATTTATTGTGTACGTGCCGTGCAAAGTAAAGATGGCGATTTTAAATCGCTAAGGTCAGAACTGAACGATAAAAGCAGCTTTCAGCAACATAACTGATTACATTGCAGGTCGGCCGGTAGTGGGTGCGCTAACTCGACGGCGCCAGGCCTTACCTTCGTTGAACAGGACCGTGGGCGATGACCGGATACGGTCCCACACGACGGTGTCGAAGGCTATCAGCACGCTGCAAGTAAGCTGAAAATCCTTGGAGGCATTTCAAATGCAACACATTTCAGAAGCTGCATCATCGACTCTGGAACTACGTCCAAAATTTTATTTCAGTTCGCATATAACTCCAGTGAACGCCGAGTTGGCAGGAATATGCACTACAATAAAGGTAAGAATGATTTCAACTGTACAATGTACGCCACACAGGAGAAATATTCCTAAAGAACAGCTTCGTCATTTTATTAAGTTACAGTGAACATTGTACCGCAAGTGCATGTTATAAAAAGTATAAGTGGATCCAAGCAGGTAAATTTACACAGGGCAGTGAACAGTGAAGTACAAAAGCAACGGTGATGAAACAGTGATCAGGAAGTAACATCGCAGACACGTGCGGTGGTGGCTTCCGATCAATGCCCAATCTCGCTGAAGGGAGGTTCAGGATCCACTTCGCTTGGCTGTGTAGTGATACGCGGGTTTACCGCTAACATGAATAATGACTATAGACAGGTTTTTAAAACTAAGTTCGGTGACATGCCAGCACTATATTTCAAAGGATAAGCAAGATGCTCACAAGCTAACGGAAATGTTTTATTGCCTTTAATTCACACCATATGCTTTTTGTAACGGTACGCTGATGCTTCGCATTAGCCATGATGAATAACTTGATAAACAAGGAAGATATGGACAAAGAAAATATACCGACAAAGGCCTCTTCGAATAGAAGTCGACGAGGCAACGGCCACGTAAACACACCACTGGATGCCTTTCAATTAAGGGGAACACCCAGAGCCAGAGTTGGGAGGACTTTGGAAAAGACTGGCGACCATCACTAAGAAACCATCAACGAGCTTGCTGAAGAATTCAGATGAGACGAGGCGAGCCACGAAGAATTCCATGAAATAAGTGAGAACGCACCCAGCTAAAAATATGCCAACAACCAGATGAAGTGATCGAAGTTGCACGCACATGGAATTACAACATACATGCAGCAACACACGCACACACACGCATACGCGCGCATACACGCATACACCCATACACGCACAGATACGCGCGCGCGCAACTTCACAATGCGAACCAGCATCAGCGTACCATTACGAGAGCCCAGGATGTGATTTAACGTGCACCAAATTCCAGATTGACTGAGCAGTGTACCACAGATGAGCCAGCATGTTACCTGGAATTGCTTTGGTCTGCTCGTGAAACACTCAGGGCCCTCAATACGAGTCTTTAGCGAACGGCAATAATACAGCTACCGGGCGGAAAAACTTCCACAGGGATGTCGTGATCGGTGTTGGCATTACGACTCCGTAGTTGTGCAGCGTCATCGAGGCAGCACGGAGAAGGCAAGGAGGGACTTTCTGCGGCTCAACGTCAGCGGCTGTAGCAATCTGACGGACTGTAGTGAGCAAGGCTTGCCACACTACGGTGAGCACTGGACGCCATATGGCCGACTACGCAGGCGGAACAAATCTTGATGGGCGGCGGATGTCAATACAAGGGTTGCAGACTGAAAAGAAAAAAAAAGAATGTTAATTATCCGTCAGCACACTGTCGCAGCACGGGTCGGAAGAATTCTGATTTACCTACGCACAGCCGACGTACAGCATGGCGGGTCTTGCAGGTTTCTTCGTTGGCCAGGAAACCAGTAGCTTGTGTGGCTGGAGCAGAAGTGCACAGGCGGTCAGCCGCGGAACAGGCGATGAACGTCATGCGCCCGGGACACGGCAGGGTGCAGGAAAATCCGCCGCACACGACAGATGGCCAAGTCTGCGGAACTGAAACGACATGGAGGCATCGTGTTAAGCAGTCGTCAACAGGAAATCACAGTGCGGGCCCAAAGAACCCCGATTTACTTTCGACCAGTCGACGTTCTGCAGGGCTGGTCGTGCAGGTTTCTCCATTGGCCAAGAAACCAGTAGCTGTATGGCTGGAGGAGTAGTGCACAGGTGGTCAGCCACGGAACAGGCTATGAACGTCATCCGTCCGGGACACGGCAGGGTGCAGGAAAAATCCGCCGCACACGACAGATGGCCAAGTCTGGGGAACTGAAACGACATGGAGGCATCGTGTTAAGCAGTCGTCAACAGGAAAGCACAGTGCGGGCCCAAAGAACCCCGATTTACTTTCGACCAGTCGACGTACTGCAGGGCTGGTCGTGCAGGTTTTTCCACTGGCCAAGAAACCAGTAGCTGTATGGCTGGAGGAGTAGTGCACAGGTGGTCAGCCACGGAACAGGCTATGAACGTCATCCGTCCGGGACACGGCAGGGTGCAGGAAAAATCCGCCGCACACGACAGATGGCCAAGTCTGGGGAACTGAAACGACATGGAGGCATCGTGTTAAGCAGTCGTCAACAGGAAAGCACAGTGCGGGCCCAAAGAACCCCGATTTACTTTCGACCAGTCGACGTTCTGCAGGGCTGGTCGTGCAGGTTTCTCCATTGGCCAAGAAACCAGTAGCGGTGTGGCTGGAGCAGAAGGGTACAGACGGCCAGCAGCGGAACAGGTGATGAACGTCATCCGTCCGGGACACGGCTGGGTGCAGGAAAATCAGCCGCACGTGACTGATGGCCAAGTCTGGGGAACCGAAACGACATGGAGGCATCGTGTTAAGCACTCGTCAACACGAAAGCACAGTGCGGGCCCGAAGAACCCCGATTTACTTACAAGCAGTCGACCTACTGCAGGGCTGGTCGTGCAGGTTTGTCCATTGGCCAGCAAACCAGTAGCTGTATGGCTGGAGTAGTGCACAGGCGGTCAGCCACGGTACGACAGACACTGAACGTGAACAGTCCGGCACACTGCTTCGCACAGAGACGTTGGTGGAGTGCGCTGGAAGTGGAGGCCTAGGATGCGTACCTGAAATTTGTAAGAAGGGGCAACTGTTCTAATTACGATATATAACCAGAAAGTAGGTACTCACCGTGACAAGCGTCATCGCACGAGCCGTGGGCGGAGATGAACTCGTCAAACACGGTCCGCGTGTCGAGCGACAAAAGCACAGCGTGGCACAAGGAATGGAAAAGTAAAAAAAAGTGTGCACGTACTTTGGCCGCAACGCGCCGCGTCGCGGACCGAAGGCAACGTCCGTTCTTCAGCGTAGCTGGACGAACTGGAAGTAATACGCCACTGGGTTAGCCTGCACGCTAATTCCGGATGCCACCGACTTCCGCGAGTCCACATTTCGCGCCCTTTTGCGCGCGCGTGGACGCGAAACTGTGGCCGGGAAGCGACAGGCACTCGGAACGGGCCGATGGCCGTGTCGCAAGCGAGAGAGAGGACCCCTGCCAGCTGTTGCCTGCGCGCAGCGTCGGCTACCCTGCCTAGTGTTAGCTAAGCCTGAAGCTATAGAATCGTCCCACCCCGTCCTCTTCGCTTCCGTCACGGCGACGACCCGATGTGGCTGCGGCCGTCCAAGGAAGCTCGTGCCCATAATTAAGCACCACAGTTAACTGCACACAATTTGCCAATGTTGTCAATCAGTTTCGGTGAGGAAGTTAATGGCCGCGCCGCCCTCGCCAGCTAAACACTCCCACCTCGGAGATTAGATGCCGAAGCGAGGCTGCGGCGAGAGTAGCTGCGTTGTCCCTCGGGGTAGTGCCACAGTCACCTGGTTGCACGAGCTGCACCTACGGTTGGGAAAATAAAAAAAAGACAAGTCATGGCAAGCACGGGAGTTCTGAAACCTAACGTATTGGTAAGTGAATAATGCACACACGAATACAACGCCATGACGTAGGACTTTCGGTACCAGAAATGCAAAGATAACGGTGCATATATATCCATGTTAGGAATATAACGCGACATGTCGAACAAGGAAAACGCATGCAACGCAAAGCTTTTTCATCGTTATTGTGAAATGCGGTCGCCAAACGAAGTAAAACTACGGGCTCGGACGTATCGCTGTCGACGAGAGCGGCGTCATGCGTTGCTCTAACTATTAGTTACTGGACAAACAGCACCTCAAGTGTATTACAGCGACACAATCGAACGGGACAGAGTCTTTCGCGGACTGTGCGGCGATTCACCGCGCGACTTCGAAGACAGCGTGACGCGCCTGCACACCGGCGTCTATCGTCTTGCGCAGAGTTGCGATGGTTTCACTGCGAGCACGTTCACGCCTCACTAATGGCGCTGTAAATGAGAATACTGCGCAAAAATATGCAGTGGCAGCGGGCACGGAGAATTGGAGTATACGGAGGTGAGCAGCCTTGTCTAAAGAGCACGCATCCCTGACCCCTTCAGTGCAAGACAGCACTGTCTATAACGTTAGCCTCTGGGCTAGAGTAGCACTGCTCACGTGCCCATAAGAACACTAAACATTTCCATTCTTTGAGGTGTATGTTTGCCACAGAACAATAATAGTCATCTGTCTTGCCCGCATTTCCTTTCTTTAACGCTGCGAGCCCGGTACTTCCAAGTTAGGAACGGCATGGGCGTCATCAGCATGACATAGCATTACTGACAGGAAAGTAACGAGCGCAGTGTTTTCAAGAAAGGAAATGTGGGCAAGACAGATGACGATTATCGTTCCGTGGCAAATATACACCCCAAAGAGTGCAACTGTTTTTAGAGTGAAGAGCTGGGTGACTCATCGCTTCACTGTCCAGTTCCCGCCTTGTGCGCTCGCTTCCCGCCCCCATGGCCGCGCTGCATGGCTATGTGGTTTTAATACGAGGCGCGGTCTCCCCGCCATCACCCTCGCTTGCTTGCCTGGAAGCCGTGGCAACGTCGTTTCAAAGCCACAATATGGATGAAGCGCGGCCACAGCGGCAGAAAGCGAACGCCCGAAATGGGAACCAGTCAAGGAAGCGACGAGCAGGCACCCGGCCGACTGTTAGCTGCGCATGCGCAGTTGACACTAAACTCGAGCCCAGCGGTTAGGCTTAAGACGAGTCGCTCCGCAGGGCCCCGGCGGCACGCCCTAGACAAGGCTGCCCACCTCCGTACAGAACAGCATCAGAGACGCTATAATCGTGCCACGAATGCGAAGACTTCGCGAGGAGCGTTAAGAGGCGAGAAATATAGCGGGGGAAAGAAAAAAACTCGTTATATTTATGGAAATACGCTCGTTACGTATTAAGGGCTAAACATGGGAAGAGGCCGTCATGCAGGCATAACAGCAAAAAAGAAAAAGCCACGCCGCCGCAAGATATGGCGTTCCAGCTAACCTTAGCCAAGGTGTTACAGAAAAAAAAAAGCATGCTGCAAAACACTCTTAAGGCTACGGTGTTCGGTTGCCAGAATTCCGACGATGGAAAACCGCAGGTTTTATCCCATCTTACACCGTGAATTCTTACGCTTTTTCTTACTATTTTTTTAACACTGTGCATAACTTGAGCTGCGACATACAGTATACAAGCGCGTGCACGCACACACAGTGGGCTCACCTCACAAGGTAGTTGAAGCACCTGCCGACGACAGTTGCCTCGTCTCCCGGTTAAGTGGCAGGGTCAGTTCGTTCGTGGGAACACGCGCACAAAAGAAAAGACCGCGACAGGCGAGACTTCAGACTTGTCGGCAGCAACGGCGTCGTTGGCGTCATGGCGCGACAGTTCGAGCGTGAGGAAGGACGCAATGGCCGCCGCGCGTCGTCGCATGCGTATATTCCGGGAGCTCCAATGGGCGGTGCGAGAACTCCGGAGCACAAGAGAGTCCCGTAACCGCAATTGCAGAAGTCCGTGCCGTAACTGGTGCAGCCGCGACTTAAAGCTTCGAAGCACGCCATACGGCAGGAGCCCGCGCCGAAACCCATGGCTGTGTTTCGGGGTCGGTGATGTGGTCGACAATCGCTGCCAGAGCATATACGGTACGACGCGGAGGTTCAGCTGACACGGGCGGCTGCGGCGTGAAACGCAAAATGAAGGGTGGGTCAGGGTGGGTCTCTCGGCGGCCGCATCTTAAAACAAAATTTAAGCGCGACTATCAACTGTTGGCGCATGCGCTGCTGTGCCCAGGCGTCTTTCCTTCGTGCGCCGTAGTACGTCATCGCTCGCGGCGCCGCTGGATCGCAACAGCCGTTATCGCCGAAATCAACAACTCGATGCAACCGCTTGTCTGCAAGAACAAACAAACAAACACGAGGAAACAGAAGCAAAATGATCGTTGCCATAATCTGGCCATCCATAATCCGCCGGTTTCGGAATGTTCCAGTAGCATCCACTTAGTTCAACGGCGGCGGCATGCCGCAGTGAGGATTACGGTACCGACCGCAGTCGCATTGTCTATCGGTAGGGTACGCGGACGCAACCGCTGCTCCAAACGCGCTATCAGAAACTGCGTGACTTGCAATCCACGGGCGCGTATATACCACGTAACGTGTCGGAGCCCCTTTCCGAGTTTCATTATCGATTTCATTTTTTATTCGCGCCGTCTCGTTACGGACTTCTAGAGACAATGGCTCGCCGTTTATTATTTGATGTGACCCCGCGTGGCAGATGTTTCGATTTCATATCGCGCGCGCTTATATCGTGACACCGACTCCGTGGATATGCTATAGCAGAGCCCTAAATCACGTTTAACGGTTAAAAAAATATTAAGGCAAAGTGCTGTTCGCTGCAATGCTGGCGCGAATGAGGCCAACCGTCGAGGCAAAGGCCCGTGTCTCGACGACGGTGACTATACTACGTTGCGAGAAACATTTAGCGCCAACGATGCGGCTGTTCCATAACGTCTCTTTCTACGGCTGTTTTCAGAGCGTGCTTTGCGGTGCGGTATAAGCTCACTGTGCTTTAGCTAACCACTTACCCTCAGTATATATGTACAGTCGCGGACAGAATATTATGGACCATGAAATGTAAGAAAAAGCTGAATATCTCCGCAACCTCACAACGCAATCTGGTATTTGCATTTTGGACCTCGACTAGAATATGCTAACAACGTTGTCGTGGGCAGTTTTACTGGTTACTGCTACAGGCTGCTCGGGAATTGAACGTTTTCGGAGATGCCGTGGTCCATTTTATTCTGTCCGCGACTGTACGTCCTCGTAGCTGCCCGCCGCCGCAGTTGTGGCATTCTGCTGCCCAACCCGAGGCCGCCGGTTCGGTTCCCGGTGTGGCGACTGCCACATTCTGATGTGGTAAGAGAATGCTCGTGTAAATAAATGTATACAATCGGCCTCACCATTGTGTAGAGCACGGGAACGGCAGACCCCGCGGCTCACCGAAGGCAGCCAGCGACGTCTAACGCTAAGCTGCTGCTGGACCCGACGTCTAACGGTAGCTGCTGGGTAGTTTTGAGCCCAGCAACTATCGTTACACGTCGCTGGCTGGCCCGGGAGCACCCCGGAGGCCGCCGTTCCCGCGTTCCACACAAGGGTGACGCCGACTGTCCTTACAGTACATCTCTTTATGTAAAAAATCACTGCAGCCGTTATGACCGTTAGTGTCTGACGTTGGTCGTGTCTGAACCGATTCTCTGGCATTTTCTATCTCGATCACGGTTGTCGACAACACGGAGTGCCTCGCTTATCTTACCGTCAACGCATCATTTTGGTACATTTAGAAGGCTAATTTACGTCCATCTTGGACGAAAATTAAAGAAAAAGTAAGAAGACAACGCAAAAGCGAACGACGACCGCAACGTAGCCAGTACTGTTACCCTTGATAGTATTCCATCCCACAGTGGCATTCTAATGTCGCGAAAATGAAGCAGGTGTGCTGTCCCGCTTCTTGACCTGAGCATAAAAAAAATTCACCATGCTGGTACTCATGAAATAACTAACGCCTCTCTTGTGAGATGTGCCGAACGATGCGCTCTGCTTTATAATGAGAAATTTCTCGCCCGGAAATTCAACTGGATTGGAAGCACGCAATAATTATTCCTAAATCAGAAGATCGGTTGTTGCTTCCTCCGGCCCTCCGATATCCGTACTTCGTACGTCATCAAAAACACAGGGACACCTCGATGAACAACATATCCACGAACAACACATTCACGATGAATATATCCCACGATGAATGATGACGTTAACGCGATTAGCATTCAACCACTGTAGCTACCTATGGTGTTGCTGAAGACACCGTTATTTGGAATCTGTAGTGGTCTTTCTGCGATTTGTATCGTTTCGGCCATATGCCACACGCACCGTCTCCGGGACGAGCCAACTTTGCTGAGACACCCGCTCCTTACATACGGTCAACCTCGCGCATGACAACACGTGACGGCATCTGTATGACGACCACTCCCTCCAAACACACCAGCGCTCCTGCTGAGCTTCTGTGTGTGTAATTAGCATTCGGTATGGTAAAAGTCAAGGGAGAGAAACGAAGAGGGATATGTAGGAAGGTCAACCAAGGACGTGCCCGGTTGGCTACCCTACACTTGAGGAGGGGGACAAGGGAAAACCAGATAAGGAGAGAAAAGAAAAATAGTTAAGCAGAACCGTAGGGATGCGACGCCAGTGATGGCGTCCCTAATCCCGCCAGCGTAATGAGGACCCAGCTGCCAAGCGCTGTTCCTTCTGCCCGAAAGTAGCTGCCTTGCGTGCTGCGTACGATTAGCACACCGACTAAGGAGTTCAGGCACAACGGCGATACCTATTGCTTATAATTAGTAAATTACCACATCAGATCCTCGAACAACATAGACGTCGGACGCTTTCGGAGCCAAAGCATAGAGAAAGAAATTCAACAAGAGGGGACACTCTTCAAAAACTGGCAACAGGAAACACGTCACGCCTAGTTTCAACAACATCCGTTAGTTGACGCGAGCATCAGAAAAGAAAGAATGTGAAATAAACTTCCAGACAACGTTTTATCTTTTTTATTCCTTCCCACTAAAAGTGAAAAAGTTTTGCGTGTAAATGAACTTGTACTTTGCAACTTTTTGTTGCGTTGCCTAGCAACAAGCTAGCGGCACGCCAAACGCGCGTGCATACGTCATGCGCCAGACAAGCCGCAGGAGTGAGCGAGGCCGGTCGTATGTGCGAAGCTGGCGTGCTCGGCGACCCGTCTGTTTTGGATATAGCCCATTTTTTTGGGGGGGGCTCCCGGCCTTCTCTATGCTTCTCGTGCGTATCGTCTGCATTTCGACACGGCACCACTGCACTACTGGACTACGGCAAGGTGAGAAATTGTGTTTGACAGTGTGCGGCGCATTTTAAGCATTTAGGCTTAGTTCGAGTGGCGCAGTTAGCGAAAAACAGCTCCGCCGTCCTGGCGCAGTTAACTTGAGTTAAAGCCTCGTCCTGGGAGATGTTTGCGATGCTTTCTATGAGCCCCAACATTACTGTAACTTATTTCGGTAGTTTTTGGGCACGCTTGCCGCGCCTGGCTTATTGACGCAGCTGTTCAGCGAAAACCGGCTCGGCCGTGCGACGCATTTGCGCGTGTACTTGCGTGTACTACGTCGTAGCGCCTAAGACACAAGTTTTCGCGCATTCTGTGGCCCCCAACATTATTGTAACTAACGTCGTTATATTTGGGGTAGTTTAGAAGCACGGTTGCCACGCCCGGCTTATTGACGCAGTTAGCGAAAAGCAGCTCGGCTGTGTGCCGCAGTTAGTTTCGCGTGTACTGAATCTTACTGGTAGAAGTTCGTGACGCATTCTGGGACCAGAAAAAGTATCGTAATTTATTTTGTAACTTTTTGGGATATATTGAGGCTTGCTCGCCGCGCCTGGGGTTGTGAAGCTGTTATCAAAAAAGCAAGCCGGCCATAGTGAGTTAGTTTTGCGTGTACTGAATTTTAGTGGGACAAGTTTGTGACGCATTTTATAGCCCTGCAACAACATATAGCTTATTTCGGTACTCACGCTTCTCGAAAACGCGACGAGCGATTGCCGAGAGTGATAACACGGGAGTGTTGCATGCGCCGGCAGGACGCGTAAAAGATAACACGGAGGAGCTCAAGAACATGACATTTACGTATTCTGAGCGTCTGAAAACAGGCTTTGCACCCACGAGTCTGACTTGAGTGCGATTAGAAGGCATTCTGCGAGCGTGTAACATGGTCTGGCTCAGCCTGTGTTGTGGCCATCTTTTTGTACTTGACGTACCATCGTGTCGACCAAGGCCAAGTTGTTTTGGAAACGCGCAGTCACCCGTGTATTTGTGCTCTTAAAGTGCAGGAAATAATGCCCGGGAAAGGAGGGGTGCTTGAAAATCGGATGTTCAGATTTTATAGCATTGTTTGGGAGAAGTCTTTGTTGCGAAATTTACGTAAAAGTGAATTTATCTGTGATACCGCTCATTCACCACTTACGCACGTTTCGCCTCAACACGAAATACTCCTGTTAGGTCAATATACCGAAATGATACGTGCTTGTAATTTACTTTCTTTCAGCTGATGGCATCCGGTGGAGCATCGTACGGCAACGACTCCTGCTTACCTGGTGCCACAACTTTGGATGAATGCAGAAGAAGCCCGGAACGAGCATTTATATAGAGCAAAATAAACATTTCATCATTTTAGAAGACGTCTTTCGTTTTCTTTATGAAATTGCACCTGGCAGATTCGGTGTAGTCTTGTAAAGGTCAATCGCAATAATTTCTACTTAATAATGAAACGCGAGGTTCAGCAGAAGCGAAAAAAAAAACGAAAATGAATGCCGCGCCGAGCAGCGGAGCCGGCGCGGCGTGTACCAACTGGTGTTCAAAACGCGCGCGCCCAAAACCGAAACCGGAAGGAGTCAACAACATCCGCTTGGTGTGCTACAGTCAATTCGGCCGCTGGGCTCTATGGGAGTGTCCGCTATTGTTGAAATTTCTTTCTCTATGGCCAAAGCGCCCATCAGTACGTCTGTAGCATGCCATCCCTAAAAATCTGCGCAGTAGCTCCGACAATCCCAAAGGTATTTCTGATGCAGTTATTCAAAAATTTCGGAAAAACGTGAAAAGCCGCGAACATCAGATGATTAGTTGCTCGGCACGTATGTCTTTTAACCTAACTTTCATAACCCTTTGAGGTCTCAAGTCCATGATTGAAACTAAGTTCACCACATTGAAACGTTATGTTCAGAAGCTCGATTCAGGTGCGATTTGCAACTGACGGTGGTCCGAAGCAGATCACCGTAAGTTGCCATGTGTATAATATATATATATATATAGTCATGGCTTGAGGAAATCACGCTGGCCCCGGTAGTAAAATGAAGAAAAGAATGTACGACGTACGTTGAATAAGCACAGTATATTGCACTGATGTTCACACACACACACACACACACACACACACACACACACACACACACACACACACACACACACACACACACACACACACACACACACACACACACACACACACACACACACACACACACACACACACACACACACACACACACACACACACACACACACACACACACACACACACACACACACACACACACACACACACACACACACACACACACACACACACACACACACACACACACACACACACACACACACACACACACACACACACACACACACACACACACACACACACACACACACACACACACACACACACACACACACACACACACACACACACACACACACACACACACACACACACACACACACACACACACACACACACACACACACACACACACACACACACACACACACACACACACACACACACACACACACACACACACACACACACACACACACACACACACACACACACACACACACACACACACACACACACACACACACACACACACACACACACACACACACACACACACACACACACACACACACACACACACACACACACACACACACACACACACACACACACACACACACACACACACACACACACACACACACACACACACACACACACACACACACACACACACACACACACACACACACACACACACACACACACACACACACACACACACACACACACACACACACACACACACACACACACACACACACACACACACACACACACACACACACACACACACACACACACACACACACACACACACACACACACACACACACACACACACACACACACACACACATCTGTGTGCATGCGCTTACACGCACATACACGCTCTTCTATGCTCTCCGGTCACTTCTCTAGCTGCCTCTGCCACATGACCGGTTTCCCACACAGATACACTTTTTTCACTTTGACGTTCTCAATGCTAACATATTAATATACACGACAGCAGTCGGGAATTACAAAAAAAGAAAAAGAAAGAATAGTCACCCTCCACAAAAGCAACTAAGGCTGCGAGTTTATTAAGCACCAAAACAAGCAAGAGCCACGGGCGGCCGCCAACTAACGCAAATTGCAACTATCATGCCGGCACGCAGGAAACTGTATTCGAAACTAAAAGAAAAAAAAAGGAAATAATAACACAGCAAGAAAGCAAAACCAACGAAAACAAAACACGTTAGGAAAATAACAGACAGCGCATGTGAACCGCTAAACACCAAATATGCAACAAATCAGCCGTATAAATTTATCTGTAATGGAAAGAATCGTGGTGCGGGACGAGTGTAAAATATGGAATAAAATTATTAGAAAAAGTCAAGAAGAAATAAAGAAAATTTGCTTGTCAATATCGCTCTTGATCGTAAATTATACGCCCGCTAACCAAGTCTCGTTTAGAGGAGCATCTCCCGGTCTATCTACGTAGCAGCGAGAACAAGGCAACGACACGCTGTAAACCACGCCCACTGAACACATTACAAACCGTCTGGTGTGACTGTCACACCACTTCGCAGTGCTGGCGTTTTCCGGCGTCTACACGCCTGCACAGCCATCCAAACTCGTTCAGAGCTGTGAGAAATGACACCAGCGCCCACCTTTAGTGCTATAGCTTTTTGATCAGGTGGGATGTATGCTGTGGAAGTAGGGAATGACGCTTCTCGAATTCCTTTTAAACCGGTGGAACATTGGAACGAGGAGAGACGTCCATGCTGGAAACTGGAGTATATGTAAGCCCCGATACGTTTTGTGCAGACACATTTTTCTTATAACGCAGTAAACGCTAATAATAATTATTGGATATAAACGTTTATAGCAAAACGTAACAGCATTTGCAGTCTTGTACAAAACTGCGACAAATTGTGGCTTTTGCTTCTTGTGAAGATGTGTGGCGCACGCCGGGTTTTTGCGTTGCAAGTGTCATCATCATCATCATCATCATAATCATCATCATCTTCTACTTCTTAAAATTAATGATAATAATAATTATTATTATTATTATAATATTTTATCACTGCAGGACGAAGGCCTCTCCATGAGACCTCCAATTACCCCTGTCTTTCTTTTTATTTCAGTTCAGTAAACAGGCTTTCACCGTTCCACTAAATAGACGGGTGAAAACGTATAAAATTATGCGATTATAACTTTATTTCTTGTGATTACCGCTTAAATTAGGTAACCAGAGAAGTTTGAAGTACGACCTATTTGCAGTTTCACGGAGGAACAGTGGCTGGCGGTTATATGAGGGCGCTGGCGGGGCTTCACTGCAGACTTGAGTTGTATCCGACTATGCGTGAATTTGGTGCATTGTTTACAAGGGTTATGCGAGAGCCATACTCACACATAAGTGGTACATTTAGGAGCTATGCATGTTAATACATTTTTAGATGTACTATTAGATGCAATTTACAGATTTCTAACTTTCATGTTTCATTGCTGAGTTACACAGCTGTAAACTTGATAATTTCTCAAAAATTATGATATTCATCAATTTTTATTAAAACATCGACGCTATAATTAAAGAATGCGCTCGCAGCATTCACTACCTTTTAACTTCGCCTTTTAAATGCAACGATACTAATCAGGTTTGGTGCAGTGGCTGCCAAGTAACATGGTTTCTTCTTTTTCGTCGATAGAAGCCCCCCGAGTTCAAGCTTTTAATGCTGATCAGTGAGAGTAACGGTTACACTGAGCATGGTGTTTACATCTACTTCGCTCACGTAGCATGATGTAAAATACACACATATCAATAACAAAACCTGGAAATGTGATTGATGAAAGATGATTTGGTCTGCAATCTCTGCTGGTTTCCACCAGCCTTTTCCGACTGCAACGAAATTTCACTTTGGCTCAATTGACTATATCTGCCTAGCGTATACTCTCGAAGTAACATTGGCAAAGCCGCAGGGGTGGTAATTGGCTAATTTTGTTATTAGCAGATGTTAAATACAGTGCCTATGTACGCAGACGGCGCGTGCACCTAGCGGCAAAACGGTGCACTCCTTTTTAAGGGAGTGCACCGCATTTAACTCCCTTTTAACTCCCTTTTAGGCCCGCCTCTTCATTTTCTGTTTCCCCTCTTTGTTTCTCTATTTCACATTGCTTTGTCTACCACATGTATTCTCTGTATGTCTCGCACTTGCGTATTATTTTTAAGTGCGCCAGTACGAAGGCTCCGTAGCTATTCCTGACCACTATAATAAACATCTTATTTATTTATTTATTTAATTATTTGTGGAGGGAGTGCAGCTTCAAGATGAGCACATGTTTGACAATACGCAGGAGGTTAAGACTGGCCGGAGGCATTTGGACCAGCGTTGCCAACCTCCGAAGTCAGTTTTTTCCTAAGTTGGACAACAAAAAATTCGCAAGATTTCTGTGCATTCTTCGCAAGATGTGGTTCATAACCAGTTTGTCAACATAATTTCTGCAAGGATGAATGCTTGCATTACGCAAGTACACTACACTTTTTACAGCTCAAATTTATTTCCAACCTCGTCTTAAGGTACTCAAATAATGAAGTCATGTACTCAAGCTTAAATTGTGTCAAGATGGTATGCTAACAAGAATGCCTCCTGCATGGTTTGAGTCCATATCCACAGAAAGAAAAAGTCATCACGTATTCATTTGTTGTTGCCCAGAGTTGCTTTCCAACAAGAACAAAGTGCAGAACCGCCTAGACTTGAGCGCCGGACCTCTCTTACAGAATGTAAACATGCTAAAAAAGGTGCGCCACTCAGCGAAACCGATGTAAAGATGTGAATATATTGTTTTGCATGCCACGCACAAACGTCACATAGCCACATCTACGCGCTTAGGCGTTATTTGCAGCGAAGCACGCAGATACGCGGCCAATATGTATCTTTCCTCTAAAGCAATACTCGCCCACTGAACACGTGATCCCTGGGACTCTGTCCAAGGTTGCTCCGGTTATACATAGGCGTCTTCCAGTAAATTTTGGTATAAGCATGAACTGTCGACTGTTACGACCTAATCGTCGTGCCCAGCGTTAGGCATACGCGTCCGCTTAGGTTCAAATTCGCCTGTGCTGCTTTGTTTGGTGCTGCAGTATGGTGCCTTCGTGTCGCCGGTTGCAGACAACTATTTCATTCTGAATGCGTTGACGTCGACAGCACAGCTAGGGGTGCCAACGGCAAAATTGCGGTACACGAGCACTTCCGTAAAGAGCCCAGGGCGTCCGCGCCGGCCCTGTCGTTTGCTTGGTGAGTGAGTGAGTGAGTGAGTGAGTGAGTGAGTGAGTGAGTGAGTGAGTGAGTGAGTGAGTGAGTGAGTGAGTGAGTGAGTGAGTGAGTGAGTGAGTGAGTGAGTGAGTGAGTGAGTGAGTGAGTGAGAGAAACAACTTCATTCGGTCTAGAGAAGACGCAAGAGAGACCTTGGTGACACGCGTGCACTGCGCCTGCAGTACGACGCAGTGCTATGCTTCTCATGCTAATGTGCAGGTAATAATTTGCGGTGGCTGAAGTCAAAACACGCTGTCACGTGAGCCGTTCTGCTGTTTCCATGTCACAGCGCGAAGTATCCCTAGACCTAGAGATATTTCTCGAACGTTGGCAGCACTGATCTGGACTTCTAGAGCAGTTGGGAGAAGTGTGATAGACCGGTCGGGCGTGAACGGAATGTGTCACATAATTTTCCACCTATGACAAGGTGAGACAATATTGGTTACTACCACTACACTAAGAGGCCAACATCTGTTGGCCTGTGTCTTTGTCGGTCTCTTCCCGTCCGTCCATCCATCTACCCATCCATCCCTGCGAAGGAAGGAACCACAGTGCGATTCCTAACGTGTAAAGTAAACAAAATGCAAACAAAATAAAATGTAAAAGTAAATAAAATGAGAGTGCCAGGTTGAATGCTCCGAGTCATCATCATCATCGTCGTCGTCATCATAATAATCCTCTTTTATGTTCACTGCAAGGTGAATTCCCCTCCTATGGATCGCCAATTACCCTTGTCTTGCGCCAGCTGGCCACATATTATGCCTGCAAACTTTTCTCGTCTCATCACGACACCTAGTTCTCTGTCCTCGTTAGAGTACGCTTCTTCTTCCCTTGACAACCCCTCTGCAACTTTAGTAGACCATCGGGTATATGTCTTACGGATTACATAGCCACCCAACTCCGTTTCTTTTTCTTGATTGCGGTTTGAATATCGGCCACCCTCGTTTGCCCTCTATATAATCAAACACCGATGTTTTCCTATCTGAGTGCTTCACAGAATTCGGTTATCTGATGCTCCGCTCCGTAACCTTTTTTGCAAGGTATATATACATACACTGCAACTTATAGACAGTTTTTTCCTAGGCGCCGCCATATTGTGAACGCAGTGGCACCGCCTATGAGCAGCGCCATATATTGGCTTGGGTGTAAGCGGTATTCTGCATGGCAGGTATAGACCGTTTCATCGGGCGAGGAGGATAGGCTGCGCGGAGAGCCTTTCCTCCTCTCTGGCTTGGGTGATCCGGCGCGGCGCTGCTTGAAAGTATTGCTGTCGCGTGCTGCGGAACGATTTCGAGATGTTTTAGATGGTACTTTGTGAACTTTACGCCATGTACATTCATATAAGGTCGTCAGGGAAGCATTCCGGTGTATCGGTAACTACAGTAGGCGGAAATATCTCTTGGGGGCGCAAAAATGTGACGCGCTTTATCAGCCGCGGTGTACGCACATTATCAGTCGCGATGTGTGTATGTGCTGTGAACACTTTTGCTTATATCGGTTTTAATTCAACAAAGAAAACCGGTGTCTCTGTATTAGCAGTATGAAATGGTAAATCTGCTCACTATCTGATCGCTTGGCGTAGGGAGCAAAACCTAAAGCATAAGAGCGCATGCTCATGCACGGCCAACCTAAGGCAACCACGAAACATCTAAGCGGCAGGCGCTATCAAACATTTGTGATGCACCGGCATCGTTCTCGCGCATTTAAAGTCTAGTAGGCTTCAAATTACCACATGTCTACGCTAGCATTTCCTGCATGAGGCCGACGGCGCTGCTCAACACAGCGATCACTGCGGTTGATGAACCAGCACGATACATATGTAAGCTGTGCGCTTCGGCATTGTCTTTTTGGCCTGCATACAGCCATAACATATGAGAGGGATCGCATAAAAAGAATGCGATGCCAACATTTCCGTAATACGTGTGAGTGCGTCGTAGAGAACGGAACGAACACAACCGAAAAAAAAATTCGGTTATCATCCTCTTTCTCGAAGAAGCAAGAGAAAACTGGCTAATGCCACGATAGGACCTCGCATACTCACTCCGCACAACGTTTATAAATATGTAACCGCTGATGCCGTATGCTTGGACCATGCGGTATATAGAACAAAGATATATGTAATCCAGCACCTACCACTGCTTAGGACGCTCGCGCAATTCGTAAACAGTCCCTTTGCTGGAGAAGCTTAATTCAGACTGTTAGGTATGCTGCTATCACTTGTCAAAACTATTTTATTCAGGGGCGGAAACCTCATCCATGGAACCAAGTAGTCACGCAATGTAACCTGCAGCGAACAGAAAGATGCCTGGGTGAGGGTGAAAGTAGCGGGTGGTTGCATGGTGCTCCCCAGTTGTTAAAAGAACAAAGGGAACGCATGTGGACAATACGGGTTCTCGCCGCAGTAAAAAAACAGTGGTCTTCATTCACTGTGCCATAACCGTTCTGAACGCGTCATTGTTTCTACATATTGTATAGACGAATGATCATAACCACATCAAAACAACGGAGTCCAACAGCATTGAAAGCGACACTCGTATCCAGCTTTTCTGGACACAAGGGTTTAGTTCGCGTGAATGCCACCACGTGGCGTACTGACCTTAAACTTTTCAAACTTCCCGCGGTGACGCGTGATGACGTCAACCAAACAAAAATAAAAAAAAGTAAAAGCTATCCCTGTGCATTGAACTTCGCCACAATGCTTGTCCCGCCAGCGTTATCAGTGTTCTTGATCAAGCGTATTCGCTCGTCGCCTGGAAATTGCTCGTCATCCAGCGTTTACTCGCGACGAGCAATTGTTGATTCTGGGCTTTTGATTCGGTTCCTTTTTTTTCTTCTCTTTTCCTTTTCTTTTTCTTTTTTTTCATTATACGGAGTAAAGAAGCTAGCCTAACCGTCAGAAGCACTTCGGGGCAGCCTTTCTTCAATCGGCATACATTGTTAACGTCCGAACATCGCACCGCGCCTACTAGAGACGCCGTCGTGGATGGATTTTGATTTTCCCTTATCGAATTTGTTAAGGTGCACACAATTATTTCACTAGCGACTTTGCAATGCGCACTCATGGGCTATCGCCGCAGCTGCAAATCTAGATGTGCTTAAGTATTAAGACATATACATGGATATGTCGGTTTTTCATCTTGACCCAAAAGTCACGAAACAAGAGTTGAGCAAACTGTCCCTGTGTCGTCGCAGGGCGTGAGAGGGGGCTAGTTGGTATTCCATGCTAAAGTGACTAGCGCAAGACACTAAAGAGGCGACAAGGATAAGCGCAAACTTCCAACTGGGCGCTTGTCCTTGTAGCGTCTCTCTCTTGTCCACTCTTGCGCTAGTCACTTCAGTCTGTGTCGTCATCCGTTAGCATGCTATGGCCGAAGCTGCTCGCAATATTACGTCACATTTACTGGCCACCAGGCCAGGTACATCCTTGGGTACGACATATACAGTACTTGCAGTTAGTTTCCAAAGTAGTCTCCTTTGGCGGCTATCCACGTGCGTGAAGCAAGAACGCTATTTAAAATTATTGTGCAGTAATATAGGCGGGATTTGTAGGTTCTCCACATTCTCTACTATGTTGCCGTTCCGCCTTTATTATATAGCCGCAATGTAGACTAGCAGCTATCGAACGCCATAAAGGCTATCCACATATTCAACCCTTAATGACCATCGGTTATCTTCCCTCCTCATTACATGTCCTGCCCATGCCAATTTCTTTTTCTTGATTTCAACTAAGATGTCATTAACTCGCGTTTGTTCCCTCACCCAATCTGCTCTTTTCTTATCCCTTAACGTTACACCCGTCATTCTTCTTTCAATAGCTCGTTGCCTCGTCCATAATTTAAGTAGAATCCTTTTCGTAAGGCTCCAACTTTCTGCCCCGTAGGTGAGTACTGGTAAGACACAGCTATTATACACAGACTGGATTCCAAGGGAAGGGAAGCGTAGCAGGGGGCGGCAGAAGGTTAGGTGGGCGGATGAGATTAAGAAGTTTGCAGGGACGACATGGCCACAATTAGTAGGTGACCGGGGTTGTTGGAGAAGCATGGGAGAGGTCTTTGCCCTGCAGTGGGCGTAACCAGGCTGATGATGATGATGATGATGATGATGACATATTCAAGGACCTCACGCGCAACTCCTGAAACTTAATTGTATTCAAGAGTTGTGCTACTGCCCAGGACATCCTTAACGAATGTTACATAACGCATTATGAGGTTTTACTTGCCAAAACCACAATTTCATTATGAGGCATGCCGTAGTGGAGGATTCGGGAATAATTTAGACCACTTGGGATTGTTAACGTGTGCCTAACCCTAAGTACGCGGGTTTTCGCATTTCACACCCATTGAAATACAGCTGCCGTGGTTGGGATTCGATCCCGAGACCTCGTGATTAGCAGCCGAACCCAATAAAAGCTAAGCGACTACGGAGGGAAAGGAATGTTGGCAGTAGGAGGAAGGTGAAGGCCGGCACGTGAGAGAATTTGTTCTTATCCTCATTGCTGGAGAGTCGGTACCATCTGTCCAAGAATGACACCGTAGAATGCACTGTATTCAATGTGATGGAGTCCGCGTCCAATATTTCAGACCCGAATAATACTGTAATTACTGACGACCAGGCATCTCGCTAATACGTGCAGTCGTTTGACAGCTGCCGAGCGCTGGCGTCGGCCACAGGACCTACTTGACCTTTGTTCAATACTTGCCGACATTCTCGCCTTACTTCGCACCATTGCGTTTCAGCTGAACTGCTTCAACAGCCGATTTATTTGTGCCAGAATTTGGCCACCCTGTCAACGTTATGGTTTCTTATTTTTAAGTCATCTTTTATATTTAGGCTAAGGCTGTCGTGAAATTTCCAGCGGTTTCACTTTTCCCAAAATGCCCGCATTTTTGTCGGCCTCTGTTAATATTTTGGAGGATTTTTAATAGACGTGGAAACCATTGCATGGCCCCCTGACCAAGCTGCTCAAAAAGTCATTTTATATCCCTGAGGTCATGCGCAAGTTTCCACCTACTTGCCGTTCATCAACCTCCTGATTTCCCTGTCACCTGTATTCCATTTTGACAACTGCATTCCCACGGAAGTTGGCGACGAAATGTCCATGGGATTAAAGCCATTTAAATCAATTCTACTGTGGATACGACAGCCGCTTATGCTCACTGTGGATGGAAATGTTGCGCTAATGAGCGCCATTCTGAAGCATCTAAATTGATAGTCACAAAATTATGCGGATCCCACGTATGTGCGAATCGATGTAAGCAAAGCTTTCTGTGTTTGTTGTCATTGTTAAACGTAATCTCCACGGAGTAGTCAGGCACCCTCTAATGAAATGCTGTCAATGTTTGCCTGATTACGCCCATCATTGTGATGCAAATAAACGTAACTCCAACTCATTTTCTCAGAAATAAACGCTGAACGAAACGCTGACGTCATCCTGAACAAGATCAACAAGCGCCCTAGTGCTCGATCTTATGATGCCCCTATTCGTAAGCTTATATTCATGATTTAGTTATTCGGGGGGGGGGGGGGTGGAGGGCGAGAGCGATGTCTTCTTATACCGTAGAAACATCCCTCGGACGTCTCTGATGTGCTCGTTCTAATTCTCAAGTACCCAATGCAAACTGTAATCGCTGCAACTTCATGATGTCCTGGTGGCAGGCCACCATGGCATGTCGCGCAAGTATGACCGCGCTGATTCATTTGGGTTGGCATATACTATTTGGCGCGTCATACTTCGCCACATGCATTTTTCAAGCAGAGCTTGAAAAGGGCGGCCAACTCACTACGTCCCTTTCCTCTGTTTACTTCCGCAAAGTGTGTGTCTATCGCTGTGGTTACCAAATACGCCCAGCGGTATGCTACTACTCAAGCCTTCTGTCGGCTGAGCAACTGAAGTCGCAGGCTTTCTTCAACACGGCGTCGACGTTCAATATGGCTATCCTCAATTACTTTTCGCGGACTTCGCTCACCGCCTTCTCTCCAATGAAATCTCCTATACTACTCGCTCCTGCTAGACACAACACAAACACGCAACGACCTTAATGAAGTATCTATAACACGCTAGTTGACATGCTGTCGACGTATATTTCCGCTGAGCACCGGGATTGGAGGGTGGTCATGTCTATGGTGACATTATCGGTCTACAGCTTCGCTCAACAGCACCGCTCGTTACTCATCAGTTTTTCTTTTTTTTTTTGCCGACAAGAGTATAGCGTATCTCCTCTGAATATACTTTCGGCTTTAAGTGGGACCTTGCACGCCCGCTTATTCTGTCACGTTGACGGCGACCGTTGTCGTCAGGCTGCCGCCTAATTCTGAGCGTCGCAGTCACCAGAGTGCACAGAAAGCTGTCTTCCCAAACAAACCACCGAGATTCGAGCCCATCTCCCAAATGCAGCATCTTGCATTTGGGAGATGGGCACTCTAACCATTACGCTACCACCTGCCTCCACCAATTTCCATTTATCTGCCTTCCCACTTCTCGTTTTTGCCGCAGACGCAGGAAGAACGGATGCAGAAACGAAAAAAAAAGTAAAGATTGCTTGAGCCGCCAGTGACGCATGACTTTAACTTTGGCAGGTTACCCTCATTGGAGCGCATGTAGGCTTGCGGCTTCGTGCAGATGGTGGGTCGCCTTAGCTTTATTGTAAATTTACTTTCACCAACTCTTTTCAGCTAGAACTGAAACGACAAAAATGAGACCTACCGTTGAATATTTTTTCTTGTTTTCTAGGTTTAAAGCAAAAATGCTCATTAACACTAATAGTGATTTTTTTAAAGAAATGGCATAAGGATACTATATTTCAAGGTGATGTTTTGTCAATACGGCCCGGCACCACGTATCGACGAAAGGGCATCACAGTGCCGATGCACGCGGCAGGTTACTGAATGAAGAAAACAGGAAACGACTGTTTTTCAGTTCTCGCAACATATTGTACACAGAACACAAGGCACCCACCACCATGACATTCTTTTTTTTTATGCGAAGCATATTACGAGAGCTCAACCCAGCTCCTCAGGCGCGGCGGTGTCGCCTTCAATACCACGTGACACCGTGACGTCACGACAGAGGAGAAACGGGGCTCCAACTCGCGCCGTCGCTCGCGGCGTCTCCCCCCGCATCGGACGCGGTGAGCGTCGAGCAACGCAGCGTTCGGCGCGACAACGAAATGTGCGCCTGAGCAAGCGCCGCACGCCTGAGCCGACGCCGACGACACCGGCTTTTCTGCGACACGAGCTCCTTAACGCTGTCGCGTTAAAATAAAGGCTGGTATGCTTCGCATCCTGGGCTTAACCTTAGCTAAGCCACAGCCATTTTTTTACAACAGCGACACACAATGCCGGACTGATATACTTCCTAAAGGGGTCTCATTTGATTTTTCATCGCAGTACCGCAAGCACAGTTGCGTCGCGCGTGCTTGCAGCCACGTACTGTAGCCGTGCTCCTTTTCCTCTAACAATATGGCCGCCGGCGGCTTCAAGCGCTCCCGTAGGTGGCGGATTGGACTGTCACTCGAGAAGTTTAAATACATAACCTCTTTGCATAGAAACGACGGCATGATTGTTAACATCGTTGCTCTCCAGACTGATCTTGATGAGCTAACTCATTGGTGCGGTAGGGCAAATGGTAATTAACGTAGACACAACTATACATCTCAAGTTTACTTCCGCTGCTAAGACGATTCCTAATGCCCACACAGTTAATAATACTATCATTCAAACTTCAGCGTCGGTAAAATACCTCGGTGTAAATTTTAGCTCTTATTTATCCTGGAGCACTCATATTGAACTGATTACTACCAAAGACTTAAAAAAACTTGGTCTTCTTAAACGCCGACTATGCCAAGCCAACCAGGATACAAAACTACACGCATTCAACAGGCTAATCAAGCCTGTGATAGAATACGCACCCGTGATCTGAAACCCTCATTATACCTATCTTTTTAACATGTTGGAATGTATCCAAAACAAGGCTGCTCTATTCATCCTTTTCCGTTACTCTCGGTATCAAAGTGTAACAGTACTGAAAATATCGCTCCGTCTCCCGCCTCTGGTCATGCGCAGAAAACTCAGCCGTTTATCTTTTTTCCATACTCTCTACCACAGCAACACACCATACGCAAGTTCACATCTTCTCCCGGTGCCGCACACACCGGCTCGTGTAGATCACATGAAGAAGACTAAACCCATTTTCGCTCGGACAGAACGATACAAATACTCACCTCTGGTCCTGGCTATTGAAGAGTGGGATTCGCTTCCTTCTAGCATTGCGGCTATCGCTGGAACATCATCATTTCAAACAGCTCTTTGGTCCCCCCCCCCCATACTTAGAAAATTCCACTAGAATGATGTGCGTTTTTTTTCTTTTTTTTTCAGTGTGTGCGTGTGGGCCGTAACGTTCTGTGGAATGTTAGATGACATGTTTTGTAACTTCTGAAAGTGCGATTTTTGTTTTGTGGGATTTGCTACATGTGCATTTTTTCAGTACCTGTTCCTAGCATTTCTTCCCCTGTCAACTTGTACCTGGCTTATTAACTTGTTTATTCCTGTCTTCATCCGTTTATATTCTGTGTTGTATATTGTTAAGTTTTCTTTGATGAATCCCCCCCTACGTAACGCCCGCATTGGGCCTTTAGGGTATTGAAATAAAACAAATATTGCTGGCTTGGATATGTTTGGCACGAGGCCCAAGTCGGTACCGTGTCTTCTAACACGTTCTTTTGTTTTCGTCTCTGTCTTGAAAGGACGCGCACCGTAACATGCTGCAATGGTGATTGCGTTGCGCGTATGTAAGGTGAGAAACGCGGTTCTAAAATGTCTGTTCACTTACTTGTGCAGTAAGCCCATGTTTATAGTATTCGCGCAATAGTAAGAGTCACGAGTATGGCAACCGTAACCGCAAGCGCCACGTTATAGTCGTAACTTGTCGCGACAGCGTAGTTGAAATCCACTGACCCTGCCACTAAGAAATACGTGGCGAGGTATGGCTGATGAATAATTAATTGCGAAGATTGGTTTTCAGTAAACGTTTGTTACCAAGAACGGCGGGTGCTCATACTACCGCAAATGACGGATGCTTGGCGGTGACTCCAATCATTTACTCGCCACATCACAGATCTACACTTGAATTCAACTGGTTTCACCAACTCTTGCTTATATTCTCTCGCCCTTAAACTGCGCCCTCGCCTGCCACCAGGCCTCCAGCTTTTCCTCTTTGTCCCCCGCTTCTTTCCCAATCTGCTGAGACGTGCTTCCACTGATGCTTGGTCTTCTTTTTTCTCAATAAATGAAGGCATTCATTCATGTTTTCCTATGTTACTGCAGAAAATAGCGTGTCTTTTTCTACATAACCACCCTGTCTCTCACCTGGACTCTCCAATCGCAGAACAAAGTTGCGGTGTTGCAAATGACTGGGCGTCACATACACAATTTTCTAGGAATGGCCAGTAGCACGGCGGGCAATTTTTGGTGGGTGACGAGACAGTATATAGAACACCTTCTCTGCAATATCCCCACTCAGTGCTCTGCTTCGTGAGCTACTATTAGCAGCTACTACGAAGTACGAAATGAAAGAAACCTAGCTGGGCTGGTCACGGACAGGTCTTTTTGGATTCGTGATGCGTCGATATAAAATATATATATTTCGTATATAAGCCTAAATGACAGCGATATAAGCGAGGTGAGCAACGCTAGCACGTTGGTTTTGACTAACGATGCTCTTCATGCAGCACTTTCGTCTTATGCGTGTTTGCGAACGGGAATGAAAGACAGGAGGGTAATACGGCTTCCTGAAATTAAACATTCGGAATAACTCTTTGTTGGACGGTTAGACATATGTTGAGGGCCCCCGATACGAACCACCTGCAAGTCTGTATCAGCTTGCAAAGAGGAACTCAGATTAAACGTTGCCAAGAGGATAGGCTTTTAATTATCATAAAGATATCTTTATTGAAATTCCTTACCATGAGGTGAAAGCCGACTAACAAGCATTTATATTTTCTGTGTTATTAAAACGTCCTGTTAATAAAAGGTTGCTGTGCTTTACAGCCTCCTAAATTAGGTTATAAAAAATAAATTGATGCGGTAAGTGTGTAAACGCAGACGCAAGAAAAGGCCTAGTCCGTTTCCAAGTGTTCACTCAATGAAGATGGAGCGCCTCTATACTCTCACATTGTAGGGATGTCAAGAACAAAACACTTCCAAAGAGTGAGTCATGAATATAACTCATTATAAAGTGAGCTTGCTCTGGAAAAGAAAACGCTCAAAGCGCAACGATGGCTGCGTGCAAAGTGCTTCCTCTGATTCCGATCTACGGATCAAGGCGTTAGTTCGTCATACTGAAATGGTCGTACATTGCAGCGCAATCTCGGGTCCTCAAATGTGACGGCGAATGTAGGCCAGTATTCGCTTCACGCGCGCAATCTGATAAGATAACGCTCTTTCGCTATTGAATCCGTGACAACATACTGGATATTAGAAACACATGCAGGCCATCTTGAGCTAACTGATAACTTTGGAACTGTGGTTAGACGCTAAAAAAAAAGCACCCCCCCCCCTAAAAAAGGAATACAGTTGCTTTCAATATTAGCTGAAAAATAGTGCTTGTCGTTTGAAAAGGGCCTCCAACACTGCACAGCGGCGCCGACATACAGGAAATTCAAGCGCGAACTATCAAACCAGCGTATCGTGGTTCAATGTATCCCAATAGTCCAGGGGCCAATTCCACCACGGCTACTGTGTCGGAGCTCGTATTTCATGTCAGCATTATTTGTCACAAAATCACAGTATTTTTTCTTTAGATCTTATCATTACACAGCTAAAATACATCCAGCGAAAGCCTCATCTTAATATTTCAGTACTTTTCGTTCTAACGTGCACATCCGTGATGATCCATGTGTTACAAAGTACTGAAAATGTACCCAATGCTTTCCTCCAGGCAGCAGTTTTTATTCCTTATGATGCCAGGAAACCGAGCCTGATGCCACCAACTCTCAGACACTTAATCAGGAGCTCACACAATGTTCTCGCACACCTTGTGGGATGTACCGTAGCGCTGAGGTGCTTCTTGTATAATATATCAGAATCGGTTGTAAAGGCAGTCGTGCAAGTTTGGGCACATGTGCTTAAGCTCATGAAGTTGATTTGTGCGAAGATAACCTGTCCAAGCTTTCACACTTACTTTATAAGAAGTCTACAACACCATCAATATGCCGGCTGCTTTTAACTGCACGAAACAAAACTATTGAAATGATACAAACAATGTTAACATCATTTTATCATTCGAGTGTTCAGATTGGTAATCTCTAGATGCGGAGTAAGTTGAGAAGTTGTTTGCGTAATCAACAAAGCTACGTTAAATAAATTTTCAGTAATGGTTCTTACGTGGCTAAAGAAAATGAGCAGTTTGGAGCCCGTCCTCGAGATTATGCAGCCAATCGAAAAACTTTCGACTAAACATACTTCTGTAAGAGCCATGCAAACAAACATTTTCCAAGTAAACACTCTTGGAAGGCGTAACTGACGCAGAAAAGGAACGTCTGTAAAGCCACAGAAAGAACAGCAGTTCACGACGGGACACAAAGGAGGAACAACACACAAACTGCGCTAACAACTTCAAGCGCTGTTTATGTGATAATGAAGCAGCTAGGCCTTCAGTCGTTCCTTCCAAACCTGTAAAGTCAACCTGACCACATTTAGCCTTTCGGTATGCTGTCATCAATAGTATGGCCCCGCGAACATATTCCCCGTGGCCTTATCGTCGCCTTCCATTTTTATTCATGCTGTTTTCTCGAAAGCAAGCAGTTTAAAGTTTTGGTGTCAACGCGGCAGTGTACGTGTGCCGCCGAAAGCTTGCTTGGTCGCAGAAGCGATGCATGACGGAATGATGGTGCAGATTTAGCGCGCCGCTGGCATCAAGACAATGCGCGGCCGCCAAGGGAAGGAAGATAACGAAAGTGAACAGCTTGGTAGCTGCTCATAGAGCCGTGCCGATGGGGACGGTGCCATCCTGACGAAATCTGAGCCGGCGATATTGATAGATGCAGCGTTTTTGTTTTCTTTAATTCTTCTTCTTTTTTTTTTTTTTACAGCGAAGTCGTTAAGAGGAAGCTTTAACACGGGCCCTACTCTGACTCGGCCTATTCAAATAGATGTAAAACGCCGAACCCCTTTCCTTAGATAACCCCTGGACCGATTTTAACGAAATTTGTTGGATTCGGGAGAGAAAGGTAAATTCTAGTGACTATTGGAAGCGGAATTTCTATTTAGGGCCTGAATTTTGGTAAAAGATATTAAACAATTCGAAAGTGCGAAAAGTACACAAGCACGAAGTTTACAAATTAATAACTCCAGATCAAGAACTGATATCGCGGTTCTGTAAACAGCATCCATTAGACAATTCCAATATGCCGATTTATATCTTACGTGAAGTCGTTACGTTGTGAACAAGGGTTGTAGAAAAGCTGTATTTCCGTATTACTAAATTTTTTAAGATTCATGCGTAATATATCAATTTTGTCTGCTTTAGATGTGCTGTTAGATGCAATGTACATAATTTTGATATCAGTTTTCTTTGCCGAAAGAGAGTTGTAAACTTGATGGTTTCGTTTTTTTTTTAAATTTGCAATTTTGAACAATTTTGAATAAACAAATGATGACCTAATTCAAGAATTCGAAACCAACAGACACTAGATTTTGAGTTCTTGTTTTAAATGCAACAAACCTTGTCAAATTAGATGCAGTGGCTGTCGAGAAAAACGAATTGTCCTTTTACATTTATTAAGATAGGACCACCAGAGCTAAAGCTTCCTGTTAAGGGCTACTTTCTCCACTATCGCGTCCGCGTGTAGAGCCAAACGCTGAAGGTAGCGTAATACCGGCCCGACCCGCAGCGGTGGTGAAGCATGCGTTCAGCGCTCCCCATATGTGGGCTGATCCCGAATGTAATGCCATGCCGGGGAGACCCGCGGCGGAGATGAAGCAGGCGTTAAGCACTCCCCATATGTGGGCCGATCTCGAAGACAGTGCAATGCGGGGCCAACATACGGTGGAGGTGCAGTTCATCATTAAGGGACCCACATACACAGCTTTGCAGGTCTTGTTTCTTCACAGAGTGGAAGGGCACTGAGATTTTTTAGTTATCCGCGTTTATCCTGCATGCGTCTGCGATGAAAACAAGAAGCAGATATGCCTGGAAAATCTAAGGTGGTGGAAGCAGGTGGTAACGGAGAGGTTAGCATACTCAGCCCCTGCACGTACTTATATCTGCATTGACATGGGTTCGTGGTAGTGATAGCGACCAAAGCTCTACTTTTTGTGCGTACTCTAGTCATTGTGAAACTAAGGATGTGCTTAGCATGCCCAGTCACTGAATGCTAATTGCAGCAGTTACGAGTGGTGGAATCCCGCTGGGGCTGATTGTGAAGAAAGCTTCCTTTCTCTGTCCACTCTCGTGATGGTGAAGCTAAAAATGAGGAGGAGGCCTGACGGACACAACGTTGATCGTCACCATAACAGAATGGATGGACGACCTGCGGAAAGGACAAGGCACACCAAGTTTTTAGCACTTAATTTGTCCTACAGTAAAGCGCTACAATGGCTAGTATGCCCTCATGGGAATGGTAGACCGAACTGCTTCTCACTGCTAACACTGGACTGATACTAAGAAAATACTCCGTCCGCAGGCACCACGCTACACTGAAATTAGCAAAACAATGTCAGTTTATAAACTGATATTGCCAATTATCTGGTGTCCTTCTTGTGTGTGTGGAGGGCATAAAGGTCCTGGCAATGAAATGGTAGTATTTTCGTTTTGCTGCAGTTGCACACAAATGAAATTCTTTGAAGTAATGCGACAGCGATCTACCGGCGGAGAAGACCAATCCACAATATAAAAATAATTGCTGGTTTCAGATCTTCCAATTTACTTTGCGCTTAGCTACCATCTGTTATATTTTTCTTTTTGTGCTCTTATAAAGAAGAAAACTCCACATTACTACAATATCAACAACCGTACACAAAATAGACTGGCTTTGAAGCTGTGACCACGCACCGCACTTTTCTGCATTTAGCACATGTAGTATTGGGCAACACGTTTGAGCTAAATGATTAGGTTTTCGGTCAAAGCACTGTGACAGGCGGGAGAAACTCGTTGTCATGCCCGGTCGAAACAATACCATCTGAAATCTTATTTACTTATATTCATTTTTGAAAAATCACTATAACCGTTTATACATTTGCTTCGTTTGAGTTATATTCTAGCTTGCCTCGTCAATCTCAAAAATCTATTCTCTTTTCGGGAGACGGCCTTCGTGAAAAACGACGCAACATGACAGTAAAACATCCAGCAAGGCTCTATCCAATGATTGGCGAAATAGTGCGCTGAGAGCGTGTCGACTAGCGTGGGAGTGAAAGTTGAATTATGATAGTTGTCAGCTTGTTTTGCCTCTAGCACGAGCGAGTAGTGTTAGCAATGACATTGGTGCAAAAATGGTCAGCTCAGTCTGCGATTTGTTCATGTGATCTCCGCATTGAACGTCGCAGTTGTCACTTCTGTACTTCTGTGAGTACTACTGTGACATTATCAGCCCAGTGGGCTGGGAAGGCTCGATGGTAGCTCACCTTGAGGAGTATTAGGTAACAATTATTAATATACATACTTTGCGATGATGAAAAAGATGCAGAAACACCACTGGTGTTGTCTAACTATTCATAAACAGGCCCCCAAATTTCAATTGGCCCACCCCCAAACATTAGATAGGCCCACCCCCAAATTTCAAGTTGGCACACCCTTAAATTAAAATTGGCCCACCCCCCGATTTTAAGTCGGCCACGCCCAATTTTTTTTCGCCCAGCCTTAAACTTGGAGTTGGCCCATCCCCAATTTCAACTGGGCCACCCCTAATTTTCAAGTTGGTCCATCCACGAATTTTCATAAATCGTTCCCCAAAATTCCAGTCGACGCACCCCAAAATTTAGGTTGGCCCACCCCCATATCGCCCCCAAGTTCAGATTGAGCGACCCCGAGATTGCCCCCAGATTTAGGTAGGACCAACCCCATATCACCCCCAAATACAGATTGGCCCGCCTCCACAACACCGCCAAATTTATATTGGCCCACTCCAATACCACCTGCAAATCTAGGTTGACCCACCCCCATATCAGCCCCAAACTAATGCTGGCCCACCCCTCGATCACCTCAAATTTAGGATGGCCCACCGCAAATCATACCCCAATATAGGTTAGTCCACCCATCACCTACCCCCCCCCCCCCCCCCCCAATTCAGCTTGGCCCAGCCAAACATCACCCCCATGGTTAGGTTAGCGCGTCCCCATGTTACCTTCAAATTTAGGTTCGCCAACCCCCATATCATCCTCAAATCCAGGTTGGCCCACCCCCCTATCAGCCCCAAACTTAGCCTGGCCCACCCGTCTATCACCTCAAATTTAGGATGGCCCACCGCAAATCACTCCCAAATTTAGGTTAGCCCCCCTACCCCCCCCCCCCCTCCATTCAGCTTGGCCCAGCCCCGTATCACGCCCATGGTTAGGGTGGCCCACCCCCCATATCACCCCCAAATTTAGGTTCTCCCACCCCCATATCATTCCCAAATCCAGGCTGACCCACCTCCATATTCCCCCAAACTTAGGCTTACCCACCCCTATATCACCTCAAACTTAGGTTGGGCCACCCCCATATCAGCCTCAAATTCAGCTTCGCTTACTACCATTTCACCCCAAATTTAGGTAGGGCCACTCCCATATCACTGCTAAATTCACCTTGGCCCAAATTTATGCTGATGCCACTTCCAATTTCAAGTTGGTCACCCCAACACTTTATATGACGACCTATATATTTATATGGGAAATGCGTCAAGCTTTTGGCGTTACAGGCACGATATTGCACGATTTTGCTACCAAATTGCAGGGGTACTCGACAAAGAATGCTGCCCATTAAAAGCAAATGCACCGAACGAAGGACATTTACTCAAATGGTTTTTTACGGCCACACCTACGGATTGATACCACTTGGCTGTAGGGAACACATTAACAGTAGCTACTAATCCAGACGCTGCACATCTCCTAGTTGGAACATTTCTTATTTGGATGAATATTTAGAAATAATTAACGTTCTGGCAGCGACTCAGCCTAGCAGACCCTTTGTTCCACAGGAATGTTGCATAGGCATGGCACTGGCGACCGGGTAACATTGTGGCACAGCTGGACGTCATTCGCTCGGAGTGTGTGCCATTAAGGACAGCCGAAAGTCGAAGAAAACGGACCTTCCAGAAGAACGCAATAAGAATAGCCATCTTGTTCTTGCAGGTTCCACGCTACAAAGCACGAAAGTTTTTTTTTTCGTAACACAAAGCCATGCGCAAGCTTCTAGTTATGTATTCTAATGAATAAAACCTTCATAAAAGCGATGAATTAACAAATGAACACGATACTGCTACGTTTTATGAAGGAAAAACAGAAAGCATAATATTTCAAGAGCACCACTGGAAAACCAGAACCGAAAGCAATTCTTGAGTTTTGTGTTTATGCCATTTGGTAGGAGACTATAATCCCTATGCGGCTTTCAAATAATGCGCTGCTGAGAAACCAAAACCGAAACCGAAAGCAAATCTTGGGTTTTGTGATTCTGCCATCTAGTGACAGACTACAAAACTAGGTCGTATGCTGCTTAAAAAAAAAGAAAACCGCTGTGAAGGGGGAATCGAACCGCGGCCGCCGTGATGCGGGACGAAAGGTGCTCGGTATTCTACCACTCGGCCACGGTTACCGAGGCTTCGCCGAGGGGTACGCTCATGTTGTTATAGATACCAAGGCAATTTTCACGACAGTGTTACAAAAATCGCTTTCGGGAACAGTCTTACGCCATATGTGGAGAGTCGAGAGAGGCATCAATCGAAAGCTGAGTCTCCGGACTACTTACGCTCCACTGCGTATTACGATAGACTGGATAGTTTTATTACAGTCATCATTCTTGCCTCAAAAATCGAGCACAAATTTTCGTCGTTTCCATAGGCTTCCATTGCTAAAACTTTAACTGCTGTGGGAACAAAATTTTTACGTGCCATAGAGTGATCACTGCATTTGGCTCGTGTGGACTGTCTTCCAGAACACGTTTGTCACCTGCGTTTTTCAATAATCGGCCTGCAGCTTTTGTTATTCGCGAAAAACCCGCTCGTTCCATTGAAAACGCGCTAGCTTCGTGCCGGGCCCGCTTGGGGCGCTAGTTGGTACGTGTCCAGAAAAGCTGGATATGTATAGGAAATAATTTGAGGCCACGCAGTGAGCACCAGAGATAACAACGGACTGATTATACACAGCAACGCCGTGTAATCAAATTCTACTGACTCGACATTTAGCTGCAGGCTAGAACCGCGGCGACAGCTGCCGAGCACGCTGCAATAAACACCTCTCGCTCTACGCTCCCCATCCAGACGTACAGAAAGCAGCAGAAGAAGAAGTAAAAGATGAAAAAGTGGACGTCACGCTTATGTCGGAACGTCTAACTTAATTACGTCACTCAAGAAGGAAGGAAGGAAGGAACGAAAGAAAACAGTAGGAAGAGTCGCCCACTTCAATGACGTCCCATTTTAAACTCGGCCACACTCTAAAAACTAAGAGAGTGCCGGGCACTCCCTTTGAGGGAGTAGCGGCTTGTCCCATATTTCACTCTCTTTTCGAGAGTAGATCGACCCTCTTTGAGAGAGAGTAGGTCAACTCCTGTTGACAGAGTTTTGTTACTCTACCGCAAGGGATTGCTAGTACTCTTCTGCAGAGTGATAATACTCTTCCCACAGGGAGTGCTAGTACTCTTCTGCAGAGTGGTAATACTCTCACCGCAGGGGTAATGGCACTCCACCAGACCGAGTACTTGTACTCCCCCAAACAGAGTGCTAGTACTCTTCCCAATACCCTCTTAGCGAAGTCCTGGCCACGCATGCAGGCAGGAAATCAGATCAAATTAGGGTCGCTGATACACCGTTCCCTAGGCGGCTCCTCAGACTCAGTGGCCCAATTCCAAGCGGCCTTCAGAATAGGCGTGAGCAATGTTATGCAGGATTTTAAAGTCATTTTTCCAGGCTATTTGCTGCCTACCATGAGTTGTGACTGCTCGGAATCGGCCTATGCGTCTCCCGAACGCCACTGCGGAGAAAAAAAAAGCTAATTCACGTTCAATCCGCAAATATCTTCGCATATTTCACAATCAGGAGACACATAATCTAATTAGAACACAGTAGTCGAGGGAATCACACACTTATCTGGAGAACCACATTGCTCTATACATCACGTGGAATCGAACCCGCGTACACTCGCATCTATACAATTCAAAGCACACATCCTAACCATTACACCACAGAGCCACCGCGCTCAGTCGTGTTGTTTTAGATCTTATATACAAAGCAAATGTATTTGAGAAATCGGCTGCGGTGGGTGGAGTTTCTCTGCAGTGTGCTGTGCTGTTGTGTACTGGAATATGTTTGCGTTTGCATCATTTCCATTCCTTGCTACGACTAACGGAGGAATACAACGTAGACGACGACGTGAGAACTATTCACGGCTTGTCGTCACCCCAGGAAAATAACAAATGTGCCGTTCAGCTCACGATCGAGTGCTTTTCCAGTTCATGCATTATATGTTCTCCGAAAATACGCGGATACGAAGTATCGTGCCAACCATACACGTATGTGAATTTAAGTCGCGCGTATACTGGTGAGCATTTCTGTTTATTTTTTCCGCCAGTTCCATTCGTACCAGGCATTTCGACATGCCTCACGCTGCCGTGTAGGCGTTCTTTTCAAGTGCATAAGTTTAGAGTTTGGTTCAGTCCGCTGTGAGCTGTTCTCCTGCATTAGCAGCGGATCGTTAGCGTTTTGAAGAGCATGCATTCCAGCATTTGGAGACTGCTTATGCCGATAGCCGCGTCACATGCATTGGCACGCATGTTTAAATGACTAATGTGTCCACTTGTTACGCGTGCACAGCTCGTATCCTGTGGCAGTGCTCGTTCTAAAAGCTTCGAAGACCATCTACATTCATACGTGTGTTCAGTATATATGCACAGGATAGACTTGCCGGCTTGTTGGTTGAGCATTTTAGAAGAAACAGCGCAACACAAGGACGACGCAAAAACATGGACAACACCACGAAGCGCTGGTGTGGTTGATGCTTTTTTTCGTCGTGGTGTTTGCGCTGTTTCTTCTTCCACGATACACGCACACCACAGGTAGGCGAAAGTTTAGGAGTACAGGGCGTTAACTTTGTTTTCCCCGTTTCCTCTCAGTGTCAATGGCACAATGCGCTGCCCGGAATTGCGCACGCTTACCCCCATATTCAGAAATGCATCATAACTTGAAGCCCATGCTTGACTTGATCTAAATGACGCAAGTCGTGAACGCACCAAAAGAAAGGCAGTGAGCGTCTGGGGGAAAAAATTAAATTATGGGGTTTTACGTGCCAAAACCACTTTCTGATTATGAGGCACGCCGTAGTGGAGGACTCCGGAAATTTCGACCACCTGGGGTTCTTTAACGTGCACCTAAATCTAAGTACACGGGTGTTTTCGCATTTCGCCCCCGTCGAAATGCGGCCGCCGTGGCCGGGATTCGATCCCGCGGCCTCGTGCTCAGCAGCCTAACACCATAGCCACTGAGCAACCACGGCGGGTGGTCTGGGGGACGTTCGCACCAGGCGTCGTTTATATAAAGTCAAGCATGAGCTTTGTATTAATATACATTTCTGAATACGGGGGTTAGTCATCTACTTCTCACAGAAAATGTCGAAGAAACGCCCACCAAAACCAGGCACATTCGTAAACCTAACTAGGCAATACGAAGCTCCATAGAAAAAGAGTGGTATTAAAAGCTTTCAGTATTTTTCTTTACTCCAAAATGGTTGCGCTCTCGTGGCTTCAATGTACAGAGATAGTGCAGCGTTAGCTAAAAAGCATGAATTTCCGAACTCCATGCCAAAATAAGCTTGTCAAATTATTGAGGTGCTAGAAGCCAGCGTTTGTAGCGATCCTTGAAAAACCCTTTATTTCTAAAATGCCATTTTCAAGGCATTGAAAACCCTGGAATTTTTAGAAGTACTGGAAAGTCCTTAAATTTGTACACTTGGCTAGACATAGCAGACATTGCCAAGTGGTATTTTTCCCCTTCTGTGACACTGTTCGCATGTCACAGTGAATTGTCTGTGGAGGTAATAGAAGGAAAGCGACATCCTTAAAGTTGAAATTACAAAGGAGCTGCAGATACCAGTTTTAGGCACATGGAACCGGAGACAAATGTACTTGGAGGAGCAGAAGCAGGAAGCTCAACAGTTCAGGCATTCAAAGCCGTGATGAGTAAATTGAGAGCTACAGACACAATAAAAGGAAATTACAAATGACTATTGCTTATTTGGTGGTGAAAAGCTGAGGCAACAGATGACATCCCATACACTGTCAAACCAAACAGTATTCAAAAACTGCAAATGTTGCAGGTCCAAGTAGTTAATTGTGCTATTGCAGAAAAACTGAGCGCTTTCTTGAAATGCTTCCTTGTGTGCATGAAAGGCAAATTAGCAGTCTTTCAAATTTTTGAAATCAGTGAATTGCGATGTTTTGTATTTTTTTGTTTGCATTAAAATTAACAATGTTGTTGAACAAGTTATCGCCTGTCCAAACTACTAAAAAAATCGCACGAGATCCTTGAAGTTACTGTGTCGGGGCCTCGAAAGTTCTTGAAAACCATTGCATCTTTTTCTTCAATATTGCTACGAACCCAGTAGAACAACTGTCATGGAGTAAAAACCTTGGCTGAACCGGGGCTTATACGAAGAGCACAGGAAGACTAGAAATGCAGTAGTAGGCATGGAGGGCCCTGAAAAAAATGTGCCACATCTGCTCGTCTGCTTTATGTTTCTGTATTGACTGTCACATTTTTAACAGAAGCTCACTTACTGTTCTACTTTAATAAAGGCAACATTACCAACTCCAGTGTGGAGCAGTCCTTCAGCCAGTGCATCCCTGACAGCTCTGTCATTTTTTCAGCATTGTAGTACAAGATTTGTTAAACTGGTTTCGCAGAATATGAGCAGTATACTCTTAAATTAGCTGTTTATTTGTATGCACAAGTTCAGGTCCTCAGTTTGGTTGCATGACAAATTGCCATACCTCAATAGATACAAGAAAAAATTTTATTAGAGTTTAATAAAATCCAAGCAGTAATAATCACAACAATATAATGACATACATTTCTTTTGGTACGTATACAGCCCATGTCTTGGCACTGTATAAATTCAACTATACATCGCAAGTACTGTATCCTGACCACTATTATTCACAAGTGTAAAACCATCACAGCAATTCTTCAACAAATATCACAGTGATTAGTGACATACACTTTGTAACTGCTTTACATGAGCATAATGTATACAAATGGTCCCTGTGTACCTACACATGACTAGTGCCACCCGAGCACTATTACTCACAGGTGTAAAACCAACAAAGCAGTTCTTTAAAAATATCACAGCGCTTAGTTACGTACATGCTGTAACTCCCTTGTAAAAGCTTAATACGAACACGTGAGCACACAGAAAGCTAGCAGTGGGCCTACATGGAAATACCACCGCCTCAATACTAATTCACAAGTGTAAAACCAACCAAGCAGTTCTTTAAAGAATATCACAATGTTTAGTGACATACATTTAGTAACTAGCTTATATAAGCTTTATACAAACATGAGAACATACACAAAGCTATCGGTGCACCTGCATAGAAGTGCGGCCATCTGAACACTATTATTTGCAAGTGTAAGCTCAACAGAACAGTTCGTTATAGTGACGCCCATTTTGTACCTGCCTTATACAAGCTTAGTGCAAGCACAAGAATGCGGAAAAAAATAAATTAAGAACTTGCTCTATGAATACACAAACACATCAACACAAATGGTAAACACCACTTTGAAGATACATGACCGTGACAAAGCGCAGTGCTGTGCCGGTTGAAACTGTCATCCACAAAAGTATTGAGCAATGCTTAAACCACACGCAATAAAGTGCTGAAAGACTGTGTCTCTAACGTACCTATATTAATTCAAATTTCTTGAATATAGGGCTCCCTTGCAGATAAGGCATCTGATCCAACTGACCTGATAAATGCATACAATGCACTCAGATATAACTGGTAATAATAATTATAAAAGGCATTTAAAAACCTGATAGTATGATGAAGATGCATGACTAGAAAAGTTCTGTTCCCCTCGTACGTGTTAAAAAGGTGCAAGTACGACACACGTTCTTTTTTTCCGCAATTTTTGCATTAATGGACACCCGGGAACCTCGAACCCACAAAAAAAGAAGATACTGCTGTGTTAATAGTGTTATGAATAATTTTTTGTGAAAGCTTTTTACAGACAATTTGCAGTCTCGTTTCTGGAGGTTGAGCTGTATCATGCAAAATAACATGGAAAATGGTCACATGGGAGCATGACACTATGCCATAATGTTCGTTTCAGTTGACTCTCTTGCCCTACAAGTCACTGCTCACTGTGACCAGTGATGGAACAGCAGTGCCTATGTGATTTTCATCACACTTCTGTCCTATGCCATCCTTACCAGAGTTGGCGGCACACAGATACCCAAATTTCGATAGTGTTGCTTTTTCAGGTGCTTGTTCTTGATTTGCTCAATATCAGTTGGCACTTCAGCTGCATCAAACTTCTTTTTTACCTCTTCAACAACAACATAAACAACAATCTCATGACACCTGTGTTGTCCTTCTAGTTGCCTACAAAGACCAGTTAATCTAACAACAACACTGACAGTCTCTACTATCTTCTAATGGGGAAGAGGTGTGTCCTACCATGTGTTCCACATTGTTGTCGCTATGTGGGCTGGCTGGGGAGGCAACAACTGTAATATGTTTTCATATCTTAAAGTGATGCTTGTACTGTGTTATAACACTTAACTTAGTCTTGCACTTGCTGCACAAGAACACTGGCTCACAGTCGTGGTGAAAAGCTTTCGTATGTTGAGCAAATGAGTTGTATGCACTACAAAAAAAGTCACAGTGATAGCACACATGTTGCTCTACCAGGCCTGGTGCGGTTCCTTCTGACACTGCTCCTGATGCTGACACACTGCTGCTTGCCTCGTACACTGTTGCAGCTGCAGTAGACATGGCCGTCTCTGTATCTATTGCTGCCGTGCCACCTGTCATGGTAACTTCAGGTGGTATCGGGCTCACTTCTGCAACAGAGATGTCGTTTGCCCCTTGAGGGCTCTCGTCATCAGGGCCAATAATTTCGTAGGCATTGCCTCCTGCATCGAAGAACCAATAAGAGCGTGAATTAATAAACATAGCTCTAAAAAGTACGGACATCAAAACTTAACCACAAGCTTTGCACATCAGTGACCAGGCTTAATGAATAATACTTGCAGGAGGAGTTATACAATTGTGTGTGTACATTACAGTTAAGCGTCAGAAGAGATACTCAAGAGGCACGGGAAACATGTCTCTCAATACCAAAAATTTTAAAACACTGAGGAGCCAGACTAGATCACTTTATTATGCATCATCACTAAAGTATGTTTAGATATATCTGAAGGAATAATTGCTCAGGGTGGCTTAAAGGGCCCCTAAACCACTTTTCGACATTTTTTGAACATTTCAAGTAAACACGCGCATCAAAATCAGAATGCCGTCACAATTGACGATGCCAAACGCCACAGTGCGTAGCACTGTGGGAGCACCACAATATGAAGAAAACGACTCCGTGCGCCTCTTTGGACCTATCCTGCACCCCCCAGTTTGTCCTGACTTCACCAGGCTGTCTCTGATGATTCACCAGTTTCCGGTGCTGTCGATTGGTCGAACGAAAGTGTACGACTGCCGGCAAGGCCTGCAAGCAAATACACACTCCTTCTTCCTCGTCGCGTTGCTCGCGATGCCATTGTGGGCAGCCAATGGGGGCAAAGAACAGAAACGCCAACAGAAGGGTCTCCCTATGAGGCTCTTCAACTAGAGTCACCATACAGTTCCATTGTATTGCATTAGCGCCACCCCTCGCAGGACGACGGGCCTGCGCGGCAGCAACAGAGCTCGTTGGTGATGGCCTGTCCCGTAACATTTGGAGGTGTACTAGGCGAGGAAAAGACGATACTATCCAGATGGCGTGTACCAGATGAAAGAGTAAAATGAGCGGGGACTACTTTTTAAAAATCAAACACGTAGCTCCACTATTACTGCACCGTTTCGAAAATCTCTCATGGCTACGTGTTCGTTGCCTTAACATGTACAACTGCAACACCGCAAATAAATTTCAACCTCGGTGGCTTAGGGGCCCTTTAAAGAAGACATTCACAGCTTTTTAGTGACTGTAGATTGTGCTAGCTTCCTTCCTAACTTCTGGAAGTTAAACACTTCACTTCGCAAGCCTTGTTGCTCGCAGTGCCTTTGAGGTGCTCTTAGACGCTCGTCAGCTTCAACTGTCGACACTTTCTGCCCTGCACTGTCCTCGTTGCCTTCCTTTTCTAGTCCATGCTAAAGAGACATGCGCAATTGACTTGTGTGAGGATTGCGTGATCTTTACGCCCTTCAGAGCACACAAGGTGCATGAAGTGAATGTGTCTGGCTTGTGTCCCTTCGAAGTAGTGAATACTTAAAAAGTCGTTAGTAACAAAGGTGTCTCTTGCGTACAGTGTTGTTAACGTTGCAAACATCGAAAAACCAACCAAACCATTTTCATATGTCTCTTACAACCAAGTGTATCTTGTAATGAGATTCTACTGTACTGAATATTTTTCATCTATGGATCATCTGCATGTACATATAGTCACAAAGACATGTTGTGTGGAATGGCGAATCAGGAAAGACCTCGTACTCTTACTTTTTGTCCCTAACATAAGCAGCTGATAACAATATGATAAAAAGCAGGTAATGAGGCTAGCATGAAACATAATCCTTCAGCTCTAAACAGTTTTTTGGGCCCACATCATTCCCTCATGACATAAGGAAACAACTTGATTGCAGTAATGGCTGCATGTGATCTGAGTTGATTGAAACAAACAATACGTAAGGTTGCCCTGTATGTAATTTTATCGGAGTGCTTTTCAGATGTCCTGCTGGCGATCCTGGCTGCACGATGTTTCTCATGCTTTTTGGCACGATTCCTTTCTTTTCCACTCCACTTTTTTCTGGTTTTGTCCCCTTTCGCTTCCCCCTGGCGTAAAATAGCACACCTGAAGTATCAAATCTGTTGAATTATTGTGTGTATCAAACCTGTTAACATGTGGGCTTCTCTGTGGTCAGTGTTGTATTTTTGCGCTGTACAAGTCAATTCAATATGAAAGATGGAATGTCCCTGCCTTTAGTTTAATTGTATGTGTATATATATATATATATATATATATATATATATATATATATATATATATATATATGTCTCTCTCATGTTTTGAAATATATGTACATTCAGGAGTGCCTGCATGCTCTTCTCCCCTGCTCCAGTGACGATAAGGACAGCCTTTTTATTCACCATAGCAAAACATTCACAGGTTTTCACTGTGCCCATTACATCACTTATCATATGGATCTGTCACAATACAGAGTAGCAGTAGTCCATAATACTAACCCATCCCAACATAACTATAAATTAGCACATACCGACATGCTGTGAAACAGCTGTTGGAAAGCCGCTGGTGCTGGCAATTTCCACAGCACTGCAGTGGTACAGCCGAGTGCCACCTGTATAGTGACAAATGCATATGCATGTTAGTAACTCACTAGTTGCTGATGGTTTCATAAGCGTTACACTACACAATAAAGTAATCTAGACAACTTTGTTGGAACAAATACACATAATTAGGACACCATTTAAAGACTAACACGATTAATTGCCCCCAATCTCTCACTCACTAAGGGATTCACTACTGAAACATCGGTGGAGAGCTCAGATTAACACAGCCCATAAAGGACAAGCTTTCTTTGAGGAAAATAGCTATAACAGCGGTTAGTTTTTTTGATCATTTTATGTGCTAGCTTTGATTTAAATTTCATGCAGTACTATAAAATGCGAGACTGCATGGAACTACCACTTATGACTGTAAGTGTATGATCTGCTGATTGGAGAGGTAGTCACATGCTATTTCTAGTCTCTTTTAGAAGCATTACTAAAGGATGAATTAAAATCTATTCATAAGTCACGAATTTCGCGCATCCAGTTTGGTTAAATACCTTGTGAGAAAAAGACATGTTTACCTGGAATAGCAACCTTTTTTCCCGCTGCAAAATTTTCCTTCGAATTAATGAAATAACTTTACAGCGTCATAATATATTGTGTTTCTCGCAACTACTTGCCGGCAGTGGCGAGTTACAGTGTTTATATCTGACTCATTGGGCGACAATACTGCCAAGCACAAATGCTTCACGAACACGAGAACACGTCCCTCGCAGAGAATAGCAACCATATATGCCTCTGTGAGACATGATCGCACCTTTGTGGTCAAAACTTACATTAGAACGACACCACCATCTCATTAAAAAAAAGCCTCAGTACAAAGCAGCAGCCAACTTCATAATGTGAAATTGCAACTGATGTCCACTTACTGGTGGCCTGTGTTTGAGTCACTTCTGGCAGTTGACTGGGTGCTGAGAAATGCACGTCCTGGGTTGTCCCTACAAAACATACAGGGTTATGTCAAATGTTGAAAATATATATACACCGGCATTTCATAAGTTGCAAAACAAATGAGTAAACTAATAAACAACTGTAATGTAAACAGAGTACACATGATAAGATAGGCTGTCAACAGGTAATGCATTACGCGAAAAACCTAATGCATAGGAATGACTTTATGTATACACACGAAGCTGACACACAATTTAAGTCGCTCTAGGTTTTTCCGTGCAGTATATTAAAATCATTATCTCTTGTGGTTAGAGCAAACTTAGTGTAAATGACGCACTAAATTATGTACCCTGGAAAACTTTTCTTCAATATGCACCTGTGCGCGCTTCAAATGAGTAGCGTTGTAAAATTTACGTACATGGCATTTAACATAGTTGCTGAACACGGATTTCCTTTGCCCTGTGTCGTGTACAGTGAGCTACATATATCTGAGCCCCCCCCCCCTTTTTTTTTTGTACTAGCCATACTGCGTGCCATTGCACCTATACGCACGTAAATAAACCTCACGACACAGAAATAAAAAAAAAGTGCCAATCACCCATGCCTGCATGTTGTAGTGGGCCTAACCTAACCAAGCACGGGCTGTTGTTTGTTTATAGTAAACACAGGCACCGTGCTCATTGCAAGTATGTATCATGTCACTAAGCAAATATGCAATTTCATTGTACCACTATTTTTTTATCACATGGATGTATCTGTTGAGAGGCAAGACAAAAAGCAGTCACTTCTCAGAACTAATCAGCTTTTTTAAAACACATTTCTAACCTTTCAATGACACTTGCTGCTATGTGTTTGTCTCCAGAGAGCATACTTGATTTGACTTTCCAATCGGAGACATTACATAAATATACCATGTTAAGATGACTGCCCTCGAGCGATGACGAGATGACGGCTTCGAGCGACAAAACGGGCCGTCGCTTGAACAGATGGCTCGGTTCTGGAAATCTAGAAATCGTCGCTCGTCGCCCGAAAGTGCTATGAGCGACTAGCCAATAGCGCGAAGCCGGAACTGGATGTATGTACATCGCTCAAATACTACCGATTGTCGCGCGGAACGAGCGAATAATTCAATTTTTATACGTGCAAGGATAAGAACCTACGGCAAGACCTCCGCAAATATTTTATGCTACTTTTTATAGTAAAATACATCAACGTAAATTACTAAAGCACGCGTCACGCGTGATTGCAGCCCTCATGCCGGCAACACCGGGGAGGCGTTGCTCAATATCGTCGCTTGCACGGAGTACGACTTGTAGGCGACGAGCGAACGCGACAGCCATCTCCATCGCGTCGCTTGTAGCTGCCGCGCGCAAGATCGCTTATATATGGGGTTTATACTTTTTTCAGCATAAAACATGGATTCCTCATGCGTTTTCAGAAAGTTCAAGATAACGCGCCTAACTGACCTCTTGCAGCATGCAGCTGAATGCCTGCGGCAAAGTTTCTAACTAGCACTGGTGCTGCACGTAACTTCAGTGGTCGCAGATTCCCCCTGCGCGAAACACCGTCAAGCGCGCGGTTTATTTATAAAAAAAGCACGCTGCCAGCAAAACGACGCCTCCTGTTATGTGATTCCTTAGTTCAACAGCGTTCCGTACACAGTAGACTGCCAAACTGAATAAATTCAAACACACAAAACGCACGCTAATCACGCTCCGCATAGGCTCGGAATCACGGGCTGGTGAACGAACAATTTTAAACGTCCTCTCGCCTGGCGCCTTATTGAACATACCATAGTTCTGGCAGCGTTTGCGATCTTTAAAGCTCTTACGGACAACGGCAAAGTGATAAAATCACATGCAGTTATCGCCACGACTGGCTTTTTCGATTGACATCGAAAGACACAGCGCGTATGCCTAGTCCTTTGTCAATCGCGTCGGCTAAGCGCAGCGACGACTTCCTGGCGATAGCATGACATATACGGAGAATGTGCACCTAAGTTAGAATTCACTTACCGTGGAGGATTTGTTGTTATATCCAAGGCATGACGAACGACTGTCGTGTTTTCGTGGCAACGCGAGATGGCTGATACACGATCTCCCCTGGCTGCAGGCCTGCGTCGCTGCTCGCTGTCCGGTGCTGTGTTGTTCCGCGATCTTGAGCGCGCGCGCGCGCGGTGGAGAACTCCGAGTGAAAAAGTAGAGCGCTCGCTACGCATTCCTTTGAACTGCGGCGGCCTGTTCTCTTAGAAGTAAAACGATGTGTTCTTTGCTCAGCGAGCGTGCATGAATGATACATTGCCATGTTCGGGGCCAGCCACCTACAGTTGAAGCAGAAGATTACGCTAAGTTTTGTTCTCTATTGCCGCAAGAGTAGAACTACTCTCTCTCTCTCTGAAGGGGAGAGTGAAAAGCACATTTCACTCTCTCCTTGGTGAGAGAGTGAACAATGCATTTCACTCTCCTCGACATCTTGCGAGAGTAAAACGACGCTTTGAAGAGTGAACCGGCCGCTTCACTCCTGCGATACCCTTCCTAGTTTTTAGAGTGCACGTACAATCACGTCGCTCCCGAAACGACCGCGACCTCAAGCGCACCCGCGCGGTCACCCACAAACAATGACACACAAGCCGGTAATATAACAATTGTCAGAGCGTGTACACATCTGGTATAAGGCATGTTGTTGTGGAACCGTATGCGCTCCTCACAACCGCTCTTCACGGTTCGCGTCGAATGCTGCGCCGTCACATATATCCCATTCAGGAAGGCTCAGCCCACCAAATAGCAAAGGCGTGGAACAAGAAATCGCTTCCGCGTTCGCCGGGCCCCATCGACGTCTGAAGAACTTCTTTTCCCGGCCATTACCGGAGTTTACACAAAGAACAATGCTCACTTTCGATTGTTTACAGAAGAGACTGCCACGTCGGGCCGCTTGAAGCGCATCGAAAGCCCGTCACATTGGAATCTATAAAAAGGAAGATGCGAATGCCGTCGACGTAAACCCATACACGCCATTCGATTGTTCCGATCCCCGGTCGTGCCAGCACCTTCTGCGCCTGTATATGCGGAACACACGGGTCGACTCTTTCGTCGGGGCGCATGCATGTCCTCAAGCCACCCGTTTCAAAGCCCCGCAGTCACAGTATGCAAGTACGAACTCGGAAGTACTTTCGTGACACGAGTTTGACGTTCCCACGAGCAAAGGACAGGAAAGGCAATCAAACGTGTGTGAAAGAAGTGCCTTCTGTTCGGCACGGCCGCTGTTGAGCGGAGAACGCGGAAGGTCGTCTGCTGCGGAGCAGAGGTCAACGCGATTTAGAGCGCGCTGTACGGAGTCAAGCGTTGCGCACACAGTCGACTGCCAAGTTTACTGAAACCGAAAAGAGAGTGGCTACTGGGAAAAGAGCACGCACTGCATTGCACGCGCAAGCAGAGCCCGTCCCTCCAACTCTTGTTTTCGTGACCGGGAAGGTTCGAATGCGAGCGGCCTTTCGATCGTCTGTCTGTCAGGCGATCACGCTGCGAGGAAGCGGCTACATACGGGCGCATATGTATGTATACCGCTCTCCTCAGCACGGTTCATTGGCGTCAGAAGGAAGAGATGATGATCCTTTGTTGGGTTCGAGGTGAGCAAACAGTGCAAGGTGTTTGAGACGGATAAGACAAAACGCCGAGAGGAAAATGGGGATCGAGCATTTATTCACGCCGTTACGTTTTGTATACCTATCGCCTTTGGCGTGTTCGAGGACGAAAGTGTGTTGGCATTTTGTCCGTCCGATGGAACTGGGTCGTGGAATCGGGGGAAATGTTTGGAGCTCCGGAATTCTGACGCAGCTATAGAAGAATCAGGGGACGCTGCACGGGTTGGCGCTTCTGAAATCTATTTTACTATAAATGCCGACTTCCTTGCCGCGAATGAAGTTTGCATGCGTTGTGTCAACATCGTGCGCGATGCGCTTTGATGCAGATTATTTCTTTTTCGACTGTGAAAGTTTCATTTCCGAGGAAGTTGTAAGGGTTTCCTTTGTAGCGTCGTGTTATCTTTGACCATATCTTTCTTACCTTTTCTTTCTTTTTTTTAATGAAGCTTTTTCGTCTCGTCATGTGCAGGCGGATGACAGTTTTTCCTAGCACGGATCTACTTTCCACTGCGGATTTTCGCAACTCTTTTGGTTAATTATTGTTACAGCGCTTCCTAGTGTTAAAAAAGATTACTTGAATGGTCATGATGGTGAGTATCATTATTATACACGACGGCGACATTGTTTCTTGTTTTTACGGTTCGGGGGGAGGGGAGGGGAGAGAGGGTGCACGTATACTGTTTGCGTTCATGATTGGGAGGTTGCGGAAGAACTGAAAATCCCTACTGCAGATGCAAACACAGTGCTATAAGTGCTGCATTCTTCAGCCAAATAATAAAGCCAAAGCCTTCGTTAAGGCTAGCAGTACGTACCAAATAAATACATGAAATGAATGAAAGAACGAACGAAAGAAAGAGATATTTACTTTATGTGCACAATTTACACACAAAAGTAACATGCTGAATGTTTAAAAAATTAACGTGGACGAACAGCTGTGCCAGTATATCAATTTTTTAAAATATTTATTTAGATTCTTTCTTCCTTTCCAGATGCCGACTATATGCTTATAAAATAATATTACAATAACCGTGCAATGCCTATTGCGTCCCCGATTCACGCGAATGGGGAGACCGCGAACCAAAAAATGGAGAAGGAGATATGCTTCTAAATTCGTGCGCCGAAATAAACATACGATAAACCTGTTAGTCCGCGGTTGAGGATGTTCACTTAACCGTTCGATCAAAACGTCGCTGTCGAAGCATTTCGTAACGAAGCTTGAGCAGCAGCAGCGCTCCATGAGTCCACGATCCGAGAAAGTATGTGGAGTCGTTGCGTTCTCGGTATATATAACTAACTCATACATGATACCTACACGATCCACGTCGCAACACTGGCATTACCGACGGGCGGGATCACGTAAACACACTTCACGTGCGTCGGCCGCCGCCACCACCACTTGAGCCAGGACGCGTAGGGGGGACGAAATTTGGCCGACCACGCTGTTGGGATCAAAGTATATGTCGGACGCCAAACGAGGACACTTGTATATAGACGGCGGCAGGGTGAAAAAGGTCGCCCGGTGATGAAAGGACGCAGTGACAGGCAGTAGGGCGTGTTGCAGGGCTGCAGAGCTATTCTGCGTATGGTAGTTCGTATATAACATTTATTACTGCGGGCACAGTGGAACCCTCTGGTGGAGCCGCGCGCAGGGCAAGGCGAGTTATAGCTGCCACAAATAGCGGTGACCCGCAGTGGCGGCGCAGCTCGCTTCACTGACATACCCGTGGGCATATATACCGCGAAGAACCGAATATAACGCGAAGCCGAACGTAATGCGAGAGCAGTGTCTGAGTGAAAGGAAAGCGGTGAAAAGAACCCGAGAACACACACACAGAAACATGCGCAGCTTCGCAGACGAGTGGACGAACGCAACTTTATAGACAAAACAGGTTTTAAAAATAAAAGCTCTGTTTAAACCTCCTTGAGCTAGACTCAACTGCGTAACTCAACATATCACCACAAGCTGTCTCAAGCCAGTGCCTGAAAGAAGAATAAGAAGAATCAGCAAAATACTTGAAGTTTCTTGAAAAATTACATAAAAGTTCAGGTGTCCAATTCTTGACCAGTTCCCCTCGGTGGATACGAGCCACATTTTCAGTCATCATCATCATCATCATCATCATCACCACCACCACCACCACCACATCTCCTTCTTCTTCTTCTTCATCGTCATCATCATCTCTCGAGCTGGCTCTGGCTTCCTCAGGTTATGGATTCATTAGCTGCGACAGCAGCAGACTCTCACTGGAGATGCTATATAAAGATTGGCCTTCTAGCCTCTAGTCTCTGTATAAGGCTCCCACGGAAGACAACACCGTCTTCTTAATAACATCTTTGCGGCACGCACAATTAACACAGTCTTCGTCCGCAACAGCATTGCTTACCGGGCCCTCCTAAATAAATCTGCAGACGCTAACATTCTCGGGGTCTACGTGATGCACGACACCCATCCGGGACATGCCAAACGCTAAAGGTGCGCGACGACGCAACGGTTAGCGCGTGCGTTATTTTGTGTCTCCTTCTCGGCAAAATTAAGCCATATAAAAGTGCTTCTAGCGCCATTGCGCTGGATGACGGACTGCTGATCACTTTAATTATAGATTTAGTGCTTGCTCTTGTACCGTATTTGTTCAAAGCAGGCAATAAGAAAGAATCGGTGCATCCCACGCTTTTGATGTTTACGCGAAAGCTAGATCTATATAATAAGCCCTTCTCGTTCAAGCATGCCGTAGTACCATATTGTTTCTGTCGCTTCTGTCTCACTCTCGGATAGCAGCTTCTTTTGCCAACTCCTTGACTTCCCTGTAGCCGACTTTTTTCAATTTTATATTGCCAACTTCTTACCTCTAGCCAGTGAGAGATACCCTTCATAGGACATTGGCCGAGAAGGGGCACATAGCCAGCTATAGTGTCCCGTATGTTAAATTTTAAGTACCAAGTGGCACAAGTTGTCGTCTGCTCTGCAAGACAGCACTGACAAAGCGGGAGGAAGAGGCAAAGAAAACCTCGCTTGACAAATAATAATTAAAGAAAATAAAAGAAAAAGAAAGGAGTGGCTAGAGCGTCCAGGCTCTCAACTGAAAATTGCCGCAGGGGCTATGCTTGATCCCAAATGAAGGTTCTTGGAAAAGTAATTCTTTCTTTCTTTCTTTCTTTCTTTCTTTCTTTCTTTCTTTCTTTCTTTCTTTCTTTCTTTCTTTCTTTCTTTCTTTCTTTCTTTCTTTCTTTCTTTCTTTCTTTCTTTCTTTCTTTTTGGCCCTATGGCTAGAGCAGTAGCGGAGCTGGCCTGACGACGGCGGCAGTGTAAGGGACAGTACGGACAGACGGACCAACCATGTACACATAGTAAACCATCTTTCGCGCTTGTACAGCTCTTGTGCCACTATAAAACAAGCGCTGGTGGCCGAAAGTCCCGCTTCTGCCATGCGCATACGATCCTTACATGCAAGGGGTGTATAAAAGACGAGAGAGAAAGAAGGGGTGGAATAAACAGTACATGAAACCGTCCGTGTGGGCACTGTCACACAGTCTGTGAGAGGCCGATGAAGTGCTACACAGACGCGGAGGTGTTAGGCCCGGGTACGGACGAAAGGCGGCCACCGCCGCCGCATACGGGACGGTGCAAACTGGCGACTCCCCGTTGTGAAGGTGTCGCCCGCCGGGGGTAAGCTAGCGCGTTGCCGCTGCGGAATTCGATCTCACGGCCCCCCCGCGCGGGTCAACCGAACGCGGGCGGAGGCTGCCCAGTGTTGTCGTTCGCGCTGCTCCTCAATAAAGACGCGCACATGCGGTGGTCCTGGGAAGAGGAGCGAGCGCGGTGAATCGACGCACCCAGTTGCTTCTTTCGCGGGTTTCCCTGCAGCGTTATCGGCTCGATTCCTGGCCGTGCATATCTAATGAGGCCGTACAGAGTGACGTTCCAGATACATAGTTGCGGTGAAGACCTAAGAATCACGTGAAGAAGTTCCACCCACAAGAAACGCGAATGGGCCTGCTCTTCATCCTCTGAAGGAAAGCTGAACCAGCTGGAGTCCGCTCACAGATTAATGATTTCTGGTCGGTTAATGTAAACGGCTAGTTAGAAAAATAGAAGCTAGATGTTGAAAGCTAAATAAATATTACATCTGGCTGAGCAGTGACATCATGATTTCCTATAAAGTGTGCCTAAGACGTTCAGGTTTCGTCCTGAAACTTGCAGTGACACAGAGACTGATCTGTACGGAGAAAACAGTTGACAGACGTCGGCTCAATAAGCGAATATAATTGGCTCGCGCATCTACGCATCTGTGAAAATTTTGTTTTAGTTGGACAGCCTCGTCACTCTCAGGTTGTCAGCCACTACAGCCAACCAATGCACAATAAAGAATGGTAAAAAGTCAAGCGCAGATACGTATGCTCGGTGCAAAATGGCTATACATATATAGTAAAAGTAGCGTTCGGCCAGCATCTGCATGATGCTACAGTGGATCAGCATATGGAATTGATATTGCGCTAACCACTGCATGAATATTAGTCCGACACTGGGTATGTGTGTAGGTTGTATAGCCCTGGTCGTTTGTTCATCCAGCATTGCCTGCAACAACAGTGCAACATTGGATCGGTTTGCACTTTCGTAAAATGCCACTATCGCGCCAACACATAGGCGTGCTACTTGGGACATCATGTGATATTTTGTACGTTATAATGCACATACCTATTACCTTCTGTCTGCTTAAAAGATAAACTCAGAAGCCATTGCGTAAGATATTAATCTCGGCTGATTGGTTCAGCAGCTTTGCGACAACGATTACGAAGCTGCAAAACAATCAAGCAGCGAACGACTCACCAGAAGCGGTTATTTGCTTTTAATAAAGTCGCATTTCCCTTTAATACAGTCGCATTTTGCAACCAACTTAATCGCACGATTTAACGGACTTGCCGCTGTAAATGGGCCGTAAGAACTGTTCCGGGTAACGAGACAATTCCTCCAATCCAGATAGCTGAACGCTTGAAAGAAGCATTGAAACTTTTTACTCTAGCTTTTTGGCAATGACATTCATCTCGTTCATCAACACAGGAGTTGAGTTACGGCAAGTGATCGAAAACCTCGACCTGGAACGCCTAAGGGCAGGTTCACGGTTACACACGCAAAATTCCAAGGTATACGTCTACCCTTCAAATGGCTGGCATTGGACACAAGTGTTCGTGAATATCAGCGAGACTCTTGAACCTAAGCGAGGGTGCATTTATCTAGTCCAATTAGTCACGGAGGGGGTGGGGGGTGGGGGGGGGGCCGGATCACGAGAAGAAAGAAGTGGGGCACCCGGTGTGTGCTCACGTAAGTTACGCCGTTTCCACATATTTTCCAGGGCCACCGATGTCATAAACCCCTATGTAGATCTCGTTCGGCAGCGAACGAACTGCTCGCCTATATTCTTAAGACGCGGTCGTGTATATATACTCGCAAACACCCAGCACGCAACGCGTTGTGGTTGCGCTGCGGCTTTGCCGCAACGCACGCGCGGAACGGTTTCGCGGCCATTCAAAGTGGGACAGTTGGGCGCATATGCATGCGAACTGTTTCCAGGAGCCACCACCACCACCGCCGAGGGGCGTCCCTCTCTTGTGAACAGTGCGCTCGCTTTACACTTGGGAAAGTCGTATACACGCACGCGCACGCTATACAAAGGGGTGGCTTCTCCGCAAAAGCGCCAGCGCCACCCGTATCAGTTTCCTGCCCTCCTGCAGGAGACCCCGCACGTACGCGTACGTGCCATCGAGGACCGAGCCAAGCACATTCCAGTAGCCGTTGCAGGTCGGTCGGTCGGTCGAAGCCGGCTGCTCGGGAGGTAGCGCGCCACCAGCGACACTATTCTTCTGTTTGTCACGTACACTACGCCAACAGAAAAAAAACAACGAATAAAAAGAAAGAAGGAAAGTAAAGAAGGAGAAGAAGCGTTGACACTTGCTCACATCTCGAACGGCACGGGAGACCATATACACTCGCACAAACGCGCACGTACGCAAGCAAGTGTGCACTAAGGCGCGTGCCCCCCGTGCGCGAAGGAAGACACACACATACACACACACACTCGACACTATCGAAAATAGGATGGAAGATTCACTACTTATAGCCCGAACGCTGCCCCAAGGCCCCGTCATACAAGCGGAGCTGTGTTATCTGCCGGGGTCTTGCGGCCGCTTAAGAAAGACAGGACCGGAGGGCATGCAGACTGCTCGGTGCCCCGTAAAGCTTTCACGCTTACAGCTCTCGGTCGCATATCGCTTTCTTTTTTTGCTCTTCTTTCGTTTGCTTTTGTTTTCATTCCCTTCTTTCACTGTAGTGTTACACGAGTCGTCGGGTTGGTATATATATAATGCGTGGCGGTCCCTGCATGGCCTGCTTGCGCCAGAAAGGTTCAGGGGCACAAACGTTTTGTAGGCGGACGTGGTCCCCAATGTGCATCTTATAATAACTTCTCTCGAGAAGGCCACTCGGACGGCGAAGCCCTGCGTGTCGGGATGTTTAGGGTCGACATATGATGCGGGAGCTTCCATATAACGACCTGCGCTTGCGTGGCCCGCAGTGTAGGGCAAGGAATACGACCAGAAAGTTCGCGTGTATAGACGACCCGTTCGACTGTATATGGACGACCCATAAGCGCTGGAGGCATAAAGAAGGACATTCGGTAAGGTGTTCGGCGTCTTCAGGGTGTGGGTCGGTATACTTTCGCCACTCCAGAAGATCGCGCATGCATAAAGAAGGAGGAGGAGGAGAAGGTTAAGAAAGGCACGGCGCATCATTTGAACGCAGGGCTATTTGCGCACCAGTGACTGGCAGCGATCGTTTCACTTTTATTGCGTCCTGGGAGGCTTATCCTATTTAGAAGAGCAGGAAGAGAAGAGGGACTGCCTCTCCTCGGCTTAACAGGATGACAACGACAACTACAACAGCATCTGGCCATGGGCTGAGTTGAAGATGGGGCGTTTGAACCACGCACCAACTCGGCCAACGAGCCATGCCCTATAATGTCCCCGACATGACCCACCGAGAACCGCGGGCCTCGGGCGTATGCAGTCAGTCTATCGGCCCGGCTATAATCATAGGCACGTTCAGAGTTCGAGAACCGCTTTGCGGGGAGTGCGAAGCTTTTGCTGGACAACGTGTATTACAAGCGTGATGAAGGTTCGGCGCCTCCTCTCTTTCGTATATATACAGTGCACAGTACTTAGCTTGAGTATAGTGTATTTGGGACTTCGGGATAAGCGATTAGAGACCCGCCTTCCAGTTTTCTACATTGAAACTGAATAAAAACGAACGCTTATAGAAATAGACCGGTCTGTTGTGAAGAGGGGTCGAGCCTGGGAGTTATTACAGCGAAGCTGTATATGGCTAGGGTCCCGTACATTTTTGTTCTCCGTGAACAAAAACTACCATTGTCAACGGCTCCTAAACCCGTAAGCATTCATGCTCCCGTAAGCAAGCAAAAGATGCAATTGCTCATAAGCACCGTAAGGTAGAGGCTACAAGCACTCAGCAAAGTGAAGCGAACAGTACTTAAACTCTTTCTAATCACGCACACAACATACAGAACGGCATGCCGTCAACTCTCATCATCAATGGCTAAGGTAGAGGCTACAAGCACTCAGCAAAGTGAAGCGAACAGTACTTAAACTCTTTCTAATCACGCACACAACATACAGAACGGCATGCCGTCAACTCTCATCATCAATGGCTCATACCCCCGTGAGCAATGGCTCATATTCCCGTATAAGCAAGCAAAAAATGCATTGACCTATAGTCATGTAAGGTCCATGGCTACTCACTTCGCGTGAATTAGCTGCGCTGACACTACCCCTGTTGTTGCGGATGATTTCAATGTGGATGTGTCGGTACAGAAAAGTGAGCGGTTTACGCGTTCCGTGTTGCAGTCATATCCCTTGCGGTGCCACACCGATCCGGCCCAACCGACCACCCAGCGGCGTACGTGCATCGATTTACATTATCGAAGAATGTGATTGCAGTTGCGAGTGAAATAATGGCCACCGATCAAGACAATAAATGTGTGCGTACCTTTCGTCACGACGAGCACCCATCAAGACAATAAATGAGTTCGTACCTTTGTTCAAAATTATGTGTCACCTCCTCGCGGTGCGCTAGAGAGCGTCGCTGGTCAACCACCTCAACAGAGTGGAATGGCTCGTGATCTTCACGCATGTTCGCAAAAGCATGAGTGGCACAGTCACGTGTACCACCTGTTTCAAATGGGAAGAGATAACATTTAGTTGTGAAAATGTTAAGCGGCGTTAACGATTATTTATTTATTTTTGCAGCAAGCGGTTACGGGCATCTATGATAATTTCTGGAAACTATATAATTGATCAGCCTTTATAGCTAATAACCACTGAACGACCATGGCGCGTATACTGAGAGCTGTTCGGCGCATCTGCCTACATATGCAGAAAATTTAACATTCCCAAAAACCTGAACTGCTTAGTATGCAACGGACGCCAGTGCAGCGCGAACTGTGAATCCACCGCAAGCCTCTCGCAAACACATACCCTTCCCACTTTCCCTCGGAAGGAGTGGAGAGGGGTATACAACACCACGCACTGACACGTTTCTTTTCTATCGAAAGTCTTGTTGCCGCATACGGCTGCCGTTATACATGACCCGAGCAACGAATCCGCAATGATGATGCCTCACGCGGGTAAGTGTTCATCTTGCATGCTTGCGAGGAGCGACAATGTACGATGAAGAGTCACATGTCTCGTCTTCGATCGATTCGTGTCATTAGCATATGTAATTTCCTTCCACAGCCATGGTGCCAAGGGCAATAACAGTTATGGGACCGAGAAAGAGAGGTATAGGGAACCAATGCACACGCTGCTGTTTCATGCGGGCATGACGCTGGCCTATTCGCCAGCCGTGCTTCATTAAACGCTCGGCGCCTCTTGAAGCTACATACCGCATTTATTCGAATTTAACGTGTTGCGATTGTTTTACAAGATGCAGGAAGGCGGCATCGGAGCTCGACTTGAATTGTTGGAGGCAGTTTGATGACTCTGCAAGTAAGTAGATAGTTAAATTTGAATCCGTTTGAGGACCGCGGCTACGTCGCAGCATGAATCGGCTGACAGCAGAACTGTGCCAGCTACAGTTGACCGGTCGCACCGACCGCGCTAATTGCATGATGAAATGAATGGCAGGTGCTTACAATGACCTTCCATCCTTCCAAGGTCACCTCACACGACCGTTTCAAAATATGTGCATTTCAATAGCAACGTGCAAATCCGAGGAGAGTAGTACTGCATGTGAGAGGAACAAAGTTATAAGGAATCAAGTGATGTCGATGTAGATGTGATTTCGGGTGAGTTTGCGTCACGAAAGTGAAATTTGGATTATCATGCGAAAAAAAAAAAACATCTGCGACTAACGCGGTAGGTTAGAAGTGCGAAACCTTACTTATACGGACATTCCCGCCTGGCTTACATGCTTACATCAGAGGAAACTTTTTTTCTGAACACTAATATTTCTGGGCATCGGCCTTGATTCAAGGCCGGCCTAGGTTCAGGTAAACACGGTATACAAGCGCTAATATGAACTCACAAGAGTCGCACAACATATCGAGGGAACACTTTATTTATAACAGGGTTCATTCGCTGCAGAAAAGTCGAAGATGATGCGCCGCGATTCTCGAAGTGCTATTGCGAGCACTCCGAAGACAACCCAAGGTGGCAGACTTGTACACCAGATGTATATCTCTCCACAAGGTGCCTTGATAGGACTGAGAAGGAAAGTCAAAGGGCAGCGGAAAAAACGAAGGAGACGGGTACTTGGCGTAATGACGGTCATTAAAGAGCCAATCATAAACAGACCCTGCTGGGCACCGGGCAGTTTGCTCTAGAGCGATGAGCTTGCGTCCAAATCGCTGTGGGGAAATTGAGGGAGTGGTCACTGTCACCGGGGAAGTTCAGGCAAGGCGTGCGAAAAGACAAGTTGAGGCATCAGAAATGAAAAGAAGTCAGTATGGAACACGTATGGAATAAACTTCGAACACGGGTGCTTAGTATCCATTTCTTTTTTATGAAATGAATAAAACGGAGGATATATGAACCGGCCTTACGGACTCTCGCCGTATGTAAGGTTGGTTCATGTCCACCCGTCTGTCCTCATGTTTTTTATGCGAAGCATATTACGAGAGCTCAACCCAGCTCCTCAGGCGCGGCGGTGTCGCCTTCAATACCACGTGACACCGTGACGTCACGACAGAGGAGAAACGGGGCTCCAACTCGCGCCGTCGCTCGCGGCGTCGCGGCGGTATATAAGCAGCTGCGCTTGCCTCTGCTAGACACTCACGAGGTGAGATGCCTCCTGGAGACAGAGCTGTTCGTTGGAATGAGAAGCGAAGGTTGCGGCGTGCTACAGAGACTGATTTTGTAGGTGGCTTTGGCTCAAATCTTGCAAGATGGGCTGGGTGGGAATCGAACCAGGGTCTCCGGAGTGTGAGACGGAGACGCTACCACTGAGCCACGAGTACGATGCTTCAAAGCGGTACAAAAGCGCCTCTAGTGAATGCGGTGTTGCCTTAGAAACGAGCTGTTTCAGGGTCAGGCGTGCGTCGCTTGCTCAGGCGCACATTTAGTTGCCGCGCCGAACGCTGCGTTGCTCGACGCTCACCGCGTCCTATGCGGGGCGCGTAGTCGCTGCGCCGTAGCCCATTGTCTTACACCCCTTGGCGGGTCGACGGGAACGCTGTCGCGTTCCACTCTTGAAGGCGAAGCAGAGTAACGCATGAGTTATTTCTTCATCTAGCCGAACCAAATATAGCCAAGCAACAGCAGTTCACCAGGCTAAACAGTGGTTCAACAACTAAAATAAAGGCTAGTATGCTTCGCATCCTGGGCTTAACCTTAGCTAAGCCACAGCCATTTTTTGTCTTGCATCTTCAAGAATTGAGAGACGCCACACAGAGTCTAATATGCCAGCATAGGTGTAATCAAGGCCTAAAATACGAAGCGAATCGCTCTTTTGAAGACGGAAAAGGGGACTTCGACGTGTCTGTGGTGAACCAATGAACAAATAAGGAGATTGTTAGACTGTATTTTTTATTCATCCAGTGTTCTACTCAGTGTCATATTTTGTGTCACTATTCTCCCTTTTTACGCAAATTTGCTTCCTTTGCCAAGTGACAAGGAGTAACCGGTGCCACCATAAAGGCGCCAACCTCTCCTAATATTCATTTCAATAAAAAGAAATGACGGCATTTTGAAAAATTTAGCGCAGACCTGAAATATTTCCGTACTCAGTGAAAATTCGAAGGCTGCAGGATAAGCTATCTTCATTCCTGAGATACAGTGCGATGTCATCGGCGAAGGCTGTCACCTTCACAACACCGCTACCAGGCAGTGGGAGACCGCACACGTAAGGGGTTCTCAGTACTGAACGCAGAAATGGCTCAAGGCTGAGCACAAAGAGTACTGGGGATAGAGGGCAACCGTGACAAACACCAAGAGTAATGGGAAATGGTGCACTTTCACGACCATCAAGAAACAACGTACTTAAGATATTTGAACAGGCATCCCTAATGACTTCAACAAAATTTGACGGAAAGCCGAACGACGTCAGTATATTAAATATGTAGTTATGTTCAAGGCAATGGAATGCCTTTTCTTGATCTAGTAAAACCAAAAGACCACGAGCTGACCTGGTCAGCGTGTATGTACTTATGTCACGCGTAACGAACGAGAGAATATATATGTATCTTCTTTCTGCCAGGGACTGAGCATGCCTGATGTTGTCACATGAAGAAAGGCATCAGGTTTCCCGAGCGTCGAGTGACAACAGCTGTGAAGGTTTTGTAGTCAACGTTGAGAAGCGTGATTGGCCTCCATTCCTCTGGACAAACTGATGATGGATCGTGCTTAGGTATCAGCTTAAAGGGACCCTGAAACGCTTTTGACGATTTTCTACAAACGTACTGAGTCGTTAGAGTAGGTCCTTCTGATCATTAATTTACACATCTAAGTGCTCTGCGTAAAGCGCGTAATTTATTATAAGGTTTTAAAAATGCACATCGCTGCCGATCGCAGCGCTCTGCTCGGCGGAATTTTAAGCCGCCCCTACCCACATGAACGAAATCACCCATATGACGTGGAAGACAATGCTGCTTTCACTTCGTCAACTGATGGTCGTGCACAAAGACGTTCAGCGACCTCAGGTGCACTAAACGACCTGAGGCAGCTCACTAAGCATTTCAACGTTACCATGATTCATTCGTACATTCGTACGCGCTATGTTTTCGAAATGTGGTACAGAGAGCGAATAAGCACGCGTGGGAGGCGACATATAAGGAAACGCTCTTTGGGGCGCAGAACCGAATGAATTCGGCTGTCTAAAAAGCGAGTCCCTTGCAAACCGCGGAATTTCAGGCTGTGCACACGGATTACGTCTGCATCGCCAAGCAGCAGCTGACAAAGACGACGCTGCCATGAGGCGTTGGAAACGCCTCCGTAGCTCACGCTGCCACGACCGCGTCAGCGCAGTCAGTCGATTGACCCGAAGGGCAATACGGACATTCGTGGGAGTATCCGCCAGTTCTTATGACGTGCGTCGTCTGAGTGCACGACCTTCAAATGAACAATGCAGACGCCACTGCACTTTGAGCGCGTCCCATGACTCTAGGTCAGAACTAGAAACAGAGGCTCGCAAGACTCTTGACAAAGAAAAGCGCGAATGCTCGTCATGTAGAACGCGGATGTCGAAGCGCCAAGGTTTTGCTGATGAAGACGCGGAGAAGAAATCCAAGCTTATAACTGGTCGGTGATCGGAAATATAAACAGGAGATGAAGGTAAAGTTATTGCATTAGATTGGGAGACATACTGAGCTAAATTGGTTGGCACATAAGCACAGTCTAACCTGCTTGACGACGCGCCGCGTCTCCACGTCCAGCCAAATGAACCATGAGAAAGTCAGTATGTATCCAGCTACGAAAAGTGCTGGACGAGGCGACGCAACTCCCGTGCGTTCCAATCAGGGCGACGCTAGCCCGGGCTTTGGATATCTTCTCGCGTGTCTAAAATGCAACTAAAATCCCCAACCAGCACCACGTGACGACCGTTCAGGAAATACACGTACAGGTCACGAAATATATCGCTTGACTTAGTGGCTTGCGCGGGTCAATAGATGGACAAGAGGAAACCGCAAACGAAGACCATTATTGTTCGGAACGGAGATGCTGTCGTTGGAGCCGAACTACACGCGCACGCAAGCCTAGACGTTACCGCTCATAACCACCGTAGTCACTCTGGCAATCCGGGTAGACTTCTGAGAAATGCTTCGTCATTATGTAGCTAACAAGAAAAATCCGAACACTGTTTCGCACCGCTTCGGAAGCAGCAAAAACCTTTTAGCTCAATATCTAACCATGCGAAGCCCGCAAAGGGCTTAAACGCGATGTTAAAAGCCATATTCGGACAGAATGAGCCGTTTGAGAGTCGAAGAAAAACTACGACGCCGGCCCTCATTTGCAAGAAAAATTGCACTACGTGAATGTCACTGATCAGGAGTGATGTCGCTGTGATCTTGCAGTGATCCCAGCTCACTTCAAAAAATGTTCACTGGAGAGCGGCAGAGGCCTGTTAGCCGCTGGGGCATATACCAAGGGACATACACCCAACGGCCCATGAATAGATAGATACCCAGTGGTATGTATTTTACACATATGCATTTACAGTATGTATTTTACACAAATACACTACCCAGTGGTATGTATTTTTGCGTATGTTAACGTGCACCGCAAAATAACAACTGGAACATAAATACCAGAGCTCCAAGTCGTAGCTTACTGCGCTGAGCTCTGACGGGGTGCATCCTAATCGCAATTTGCACTAGTATTCTACTTCATATATTACATGGTGTCATTAACGTGGCCTGCCTCGTACGAGTGGCGACCTTTCTCAAGGGCAGACACACGAAAATGCGTGTTCCGATGCGTCAGTCCTTAAAACGTGCAGTGCGAAATCACTGCAAGCACCGTGAGCGCCTTTGCCCTGTCGTCTGCTTCAGATGCCAGTGCTCTGACTTCTGCCGTTCGCGGCACTGTTCGTCTGCACGTCGCTGACGCTCCGCTGGTGTCTTACGACGGCTGCCCGGTGCCTATAAGACGCACACAATGCTCCTAAACTCAAGTTTGAACTTTCTCCAGTGTGTCCCTTTCAAAGCACGCTTTATCCTTATCAAATTCCATCTTTATATGCTTAGCAGTTCGCAAACGGCGAAGGTTTTATTCTACGAGCAAGTACCAAAAACAGCACCGATCAGCACACATTTGATAATAACCGAAGACGGCCTCAGATCAGCTACAAGTTTGAAATAGGTTGGGCGTGTTCCTCCTAACCCGTAGTATATCCCTGTCGCGTCTTATCCCAATAAGATCGCATGCTCTGTGATGGGATCGAACACTGGCGTAACACAAAGAAACTATTCAAACGAATTGTAGTTCAACAAAGTGTCCCAAGTTGGCAATACCAGCTTTACTACATTAAGGTCCCTGTATAAGTTATCTAGGGACCTTATGCTACTTAAGCACCTTTTAGTCAAGAGGCTTATGCTATTGCCATTGACGGTTTAGGCCGCCTGGGAATCCGTAAAAGCTAAAACGTTTACGCACAAGCTAGAGCTTTCGAATAACAGCTTCGCCGATTTAGAAAAAAAAAGCACGCGCACGCACACAAGCGCACATTAACGGCTATCTTGGAGCCGCCGCTTTCCTTTACTAGGAAACCTTGCGCCTACAGACAAACGTAGCTGCACGCGTGACCACAACTGAGTTAGAATATACGCAATAAGCTTAAACGCCACTGTTTGCACTAGTGCCTACTATGCTGTGACGTTATCGTGGCGTGCACAGCTGCAGACGCAGAGGCTTGAAAATAGACGAGGGCGTGCAGCACACTATACGGCGAGACATGCAGCACGTGCAACCAGGGTATACATGCAAGTACCGTTCGCGTAATTTGCGTTGGACCGGTGCACAGCAAAGCACGCGCAGCTGTTTGGAGTGTGAGCCAGTTGCACGTCTGCACCGGCGCGAGTGATTCAATTGAAAAAGCTTTGAAAAACTTCTATGCCTTTTCCCCAGACTACTCGGAATATGGGGCAGAGTATGGCAGGCTTCACTTTTTCCGTCATATTTTTTGTGTCTGTGGGAAGGGAGACAGGGAGACGTGGGGAAACTCCTGGCAATGTTTCAAGAGAGATTTATGCAGCGCTGCTCTGTCTGTCTGTCTGTCTTGACAGACAGACGGACGGACGGACGGACGGACCGACCGACCGACCGACCGACCGACCGACCGACCGACCGACCGACCGACCGACCGACCGACCGACCGACCGACCGACCGACCGACCGACGGACCGACCGACCGACCGACCGACCGACCGTCCGTCCGTCCGTCCGTCTCTCTCTCTCTTATTTGTTTAATTAACTAACTTAACCAAAGACGATACTATAGTGGGGCGGCCTGTTAAGCGCCGTCGTTAACAGCCGAACTCCTGCGAGATTTAAACGGGGCAGCGAGACCCACCGCGACAGCGCGGTTCCCTAAGCGCCGCGCGACATACCAGTTCAGTACTGCCCGACCAAAAGAAGGAACCAAAAAGGGACTGCAGAGACGTAATAACCCGTAATCGTGGGTGTGCAACGCGACAAACGTACCACACTCGGCCGCAATAGAGACTGTGCTAAGTACCTTCTTCATAATAGGGGTAAGTTACACCCTTGAACATCTTGAATATTTCGCCTTACATCTTCAAGAATTGAGAGCCTCACAGAGTCTGATAGGCCATCATAGGTGTAATGAAGGCATAGGTGTAATCAAGCCATCGGCGAAGGCTGTCACCTTCACAACACTGCTACCAGGCAGTGGGAGACCACACACGTAAGGGTCTCTCAGTACTAAAAAAAATGGGGTTTTACGTGCCAAAATCACTTTCTGATTATGAGGCACGCCGTAGTGGAGGACTCCGGAAATTTCGACCACCTGGGGTTCTTTAACGTGCCCCTAAATCTAAGTACTTGGGTGCTTTCGCATTTTCCCCCCATCGAAATGCGGCCGCCGTGGCCAGGATTCCATCCCGCGACCTCGTGCTCAGCAGCCTAACCCCATAGCCACTGAGCAACCGCGGTGGGTTTCTCTCAGTACTGAGCGCAGAACTGGCTCAAGGCTGAGCACAAAGAGTACTGGGCATAGAGGGCACCCTTAACGAACACCACAAGTAACGGGAAATGGTGCACTTTCACGACCATCAAGAAACAATGTACTTAAGATATTTGAATAGGCATTCCTAATGAGTTCAACAAAATTTGACGGAAAGCCGAACGATGTCAGTATATTAAGTATGTAGCTATGTTCAAGGCAATGGTGTGCCTTTTCTTGATCTAGTGAAACCAAAAGACCACGTACTGACCTGGTCAGCGTGTATGTACCTATGTCACGTGTAACGAACTAGACACTATATATGTATCTTTCTGCCAGGGACTGAGCATGCCTGATGTTGTCCTTTGAAGGAAGGCATCATGTTTCCCAAGCGTCGAGTGACAACAGCTGTGAAGGTTTTGTAGTCAATGTTGAGAAGCGTGATTGGCCTCCATTCCTCTGGACGAACTGATGATGGATCGTGCTTAGGTATCAGCTTAATACGACCGTCTCGGAATCTAGACGGGAATTCAAAGTTCTCAAAGTAGCGGCTCATGACAGACACGGAAGTGGCACCAATATCTTTCCAGAATGTTAGATAAAACTCTACGGGTAACCAGTCCGGCCCTGGGGTCGAGCCACGCGTCATGGACGACAATGCTGCTTTCACTTCGCAACTGATGGTCGTACACAAAGAGGTTCAGCGACCTCAGGTGCACTAAGCAACCTGAGGCAGCTCACTAAGCATTTCAACGTTACCATGATCCATTCGTATATTCGTACGCGCCATGTTTTCAAAATGTGGTACAAAGAGCGAATGAGCACGCATGGGAGGTGACATAACAGGAAGTGCTCTTTGGGCCGCAGAACCGAATGCATTCGGCTGTCTAAAAAGTGAGTTTCTTGCAAAGCGCGGAACTTCAGGCTGTACACAAGGATTACGTCTGCATCGCCAAGCAGCAGCTGACAAAGACGACGCCGCGATGAGGCGTTGGAAACGCCTCCGTAGCTCATGCTGCCATGAGTGCGTCAGCGGAGTCAGTCGATTGATCCGAAGGGCAATACGGAGCTTCGTGGCAGTATTCGCCAGTTCCTCAAACTTGCGTCATCTGAGTGCACGACCTTCAAATGAACAATGCAGACGCCACTGCACCTTGAGCGCGTCCCATGACTCTAGGTCAGAACTAGAAACAGAGGCTCGCAAGACTCTTGACAAAGAAAAGCGCGAATGCGCGTCATGTAGAACGCAGATGTCGAGGCGCCAAGGTTTTGCTGATGAAGACGCGGAGAAAGAATCCAAGCATAGCTGGTAGGTGATCGGAAATATAAACAGGAGATGAAGGTAAAGTTATTGCATTAGATTGGGAGACATACTGAGCTAAATTGGTTGGCACATAAGCACAGTCTAACCTGCTTGACGACGCGCCGCGTCTCCACGTGCAGCCAAATGAACCATGAGAAAGTCAGTATGTATCCAGCTACGAAAAGTGCTGGACGAGGCGACGCAACTCCCGTGCGTTCCAATCAGGGCGACGCCAGCCCGGGCTTTGCATATGTTCTCGCGTGTCTAAAATGAAACTAAAATCCCCAACAAGCACCACGTGACGACAGTTCAGGAAATACACGTACACGTCACGAAATATATCGCTTGACTTAGTTGACTTAGTGGCTTGCGCGGGTCCATAGATGGACAATAGAAAACTGCAAATGAAGACCATTACCGTTCGCAACAACAGTATTGTCGTTGGAGCCGAATTATACGCACACGGAAGCCTAGAAGTTACCGCTCATAACCACCGTAGTCACTCTGGCAATCCGGGTAGACTTCTGAGAAATGCTTCGTCATTATGTAGCTAACAAGAAAAATCCGCACACTGTTTCGCTCCGCTTCGGTAGCAGCAAAAACCTTTTAGCTCAATATCTAAGCATGCAAAGCCCGCAAAGAGCTTAAACGCGATGTTAAAAGCCATATACGCAAAGAATGAGTCGTTTGAGAGTCGAAGAAAAACTACGACACCGGCCCTCATTTGCAAGAAAAATTGCATTACGTGAATTTCACTGTGCAGGTGTGATGTCGCTGTGATCTTGCAGTGACCCCAGCTGACTTCAAAAAAGGTTCACTGGAGAGCGGCAGAGGCCTATTAACCGCTGGGGCATATACCCAGGGACATACACCCAACGGCCCGTGAATAGATAGATACCCAGTGGTATGTATTTTACACATACGCATTTACAGTATGTATTTTACGCAAATACATATCTAGTGGTATGAATTTTTGCATATGTTGACGTGCACCTCAAAATAACAACTGGAATATAGATACTAAAGCTCCAAGTCTTAGCTTACTGCGCTGAGTTCTGACGGGGTGCATCCTAATCGCAATTTGCACTAGAATTCTACTTCATATATTACATGGTATCATAAACGTGGCCTGCCTCGTACGAGTGGCGACCTTTCTCAAGGGCAGACACACGAAAAAGCGTGTTCCTATACGTCAGCCCTTAAAACGTGCAGTGCGAGATCACTGTAAGCACCGTGAGCGCCTTTGCCCCGTCGTCTGCTTCAGATGCCAGTGCTCTGACTTCTGCCGTTCGCGGCATTGTTCGTCTGCACGTCGCTGACGCTCCGCTGGTGTCGTATGACGGCTGCCCGGTGCCTATAAGACTCACACAATGCCCTTATACTCAAGCTTGAACTTTCTCCAGCGTGTTCCTCTCAAAGCACGCTTTATTCTTATCAAATTACATCTTTATAGGTTTAGCAGTTCGCAAACGGCAAAGGTTTTTTTTCTACGAGCAAGAACCAAAAACAGCACCAATTAGCACACATTTGATAATAACCGAAGACGGCCGCAGATCAGCTACAAGATTGAAATAGGTTGGGCGTGTTCCTCCTAACCCGTAGTATATCCCTGTCGCGTCTTATCCCAATAAGCTCGTTGGCTCTGTGTTGGGATCGAGCGCTATAGCGTAACACAAAGAAACTGTTCAAACGAACTGTAGTTCAACAAAAGGTCCCAAGTTGTCGATACCAGCTTTACTACATTAAAGTCCCTGTATAAATTATCTAGCGACATTATGCTACTTAAGCCCTTTTTACTCAAGAGGGTTATGCTATTGCCATTGACGGTTTGGGCCGCCTGGGAATCCATAAAAGCTGAGACGTTTGCGCACAAGCTAGAACTTTCGAGTAACAGCTTCGCCGCAAAAAAAAAATGAAAAAATAAAAATAAAAAAATAAAACACGCGCACGCACACAAACGCAAATTAAAGGCTATCTTGGAGCCACCGCTTTCCTTTTCTAGGAAACTTCGCGCCTACAGACTAACGTAGCTGCACATGTGATCACAACTGAGTTAGAATATACGCAATAAGCTTAAACGCCACTGTTTGCACTAGTGCTTACTATGCTGTGACGTTATCGTGGCGTGCACAGCTGCAGACGTAGAGGCTTGAAAAGGGACGAGGGTGTGCAGCAGACTATACGGCGAGATATGCAGCACGTGCAACCAGGGTATACATGCAAGTACCCTTGGCGTCATTTGCGTTGGACCGGTGCATAGCAAAGCACGCTAACCTGTTCGGAATGTCAGCCAGTTGCACGTCTGCGCGGGCCCGAGTGATTCAATTGAAAAAGCTTTGAAAAACTTGTACGCCTTTTCCCCAGACTACTCGGAATATGGGGCAGAGTATGGCAGGCTTGACTTTTTCCGTCAAAGTTTTTGGTGTGTCTGTGGGAAGGGGGACAGGCAGACGTGGGGAAACTCCTGGCAATGTTTCAAGAGAAATTTATGCAGCTGCTCTCTGTCCGTCCGTCCGTCCGTCCGTCTGTGTGTCTGTCTGTCTGTCTGTCTGTCTTATTTTTTTAATTAACTAACTTAGCTAAAGACGAGACCATAGTGGTGCGCCCCGCTAAGCGCCATCGTTAACAGCCGAATTCCTGCGAGATTTAAACGGGGCAGCGAGACCCACCGCGAGAGCGCGGTTGCCTAAGCGCCGCGCGACATACCAGTTCAGTGCTGCCCGACCAGAAGAAGGAACAAAAAGGTACTGCTGAGATCTAGCAACCCGAAATTATGGGTGTACAACGCGACAAACGTACCACACTCGGCCGCAATACAGACTGTGCTAAGTACCTTCTTTATAATAGGGGAAAGTTACACCCTTGAACATCTTGAATATTTCGCCTTAAGGCGGAACCGCATGGCGCGATTTCAGGCGCGATTGACGCGCGGATGGTGGGACGCGCGCGTCATTTTGACGCGTGCCCAGCAGGATCCATCACGAAATCGCGCCGCCGCGTGCAGCTGCTCGGAGTAGAAAAAAACGCGTCGCGCGGGCGCGTCCACCAATCAGAGTTCAGGTAAGTCACGTGGCATTTGGTCACATGACATTTTGGTTATTTTTTTGCCACCAGATGGCCCTGGTCTCTGCGCATCTCGACGGAACCTCCTTGGCGGAACTTTTTTTTTTTTTCTCGGCAGAACTGGCGCGCGCGTCAAACAAAAACACGTGTTTTCGTGATTTCGCTCGCGCATCGTGACATGGACAAGGCAACTATGGACAAGGCAACCTTCAATGAGGCCCTCATAACCGAAGTTGAGAAGCGTCGCGTCCTGTGGGATGTACGCGACAGCAACTACAAGAATAATATGAAAAGGGACCAGGCTTGGCGAGCAATAGCAGATGCCCTCAGCGTAGACGGTATGTACCAAATCTGTGCACACGTGGTGTGGGTGCCCTGCTTGTTCTATGTACATTCGCCTCTAGAAGCGTGTGAACTTCGCATGTTTACCCGCCGTTTGCGTAATTATCTCGCCGGCACAGAGCGTGCCGCCGCGCTTTCTTTGTTTATTTGCGAGAGAAAAAGTTGGATCACACGCTGTGTTGTTTCTTGACATCTGATTGGCGTGAATATGCCTGCAAGAAAATACTAGCAGAAGGAAGCTAGCGTGGACTGATGCAGGCTTCTCGATTTTGTTATTTCTTTCCTGCAGAAAATAAATTTATGCAGCACATTTCGTTAGTTGCATCACCTTCCTGCGAGCGCATATATGTTGCTCACACTAACACTTTGTTACTGCTTTACAGTGACGCAAGTAATGAAGCGGTGGAAATCCCTACGCGACACTTTCATGAAAAAACGCAAAGAAGTGACAACAACGAAAAGTGGCGCCGGCGCGGACAGTGTTTTCATTGTGCGGTGGCCCCATTACAACCAACTACTGTTTCTCCTTGACACAATGGAATATCCTGAGTGAGTATTTCTCTCGAATTTCTAGGGCATCTATTTTATGATAACTTATTGTTCCACAGTAGGATCTGTTAAACAAAAATAATTTTCTAGAGATTTACCTTCCCTTCAACCTCAGCATTTAACACATTCTTTTCATCTGTTTTCACCTGGGAAGACCACTTTGACGTTCCATATGTTCCCGATCTTGACTTCCCATATATGGAACCGATCGAAATACCTGCCGAGGGCATAATACTTCTAATTAATAACCTTAAATTATCCACTTCAGCCGGCATTGACAATATGAACTTTAAAATTCTTAAAAACTATCTCCGTTCCTGCTAACATTTTATACCGCCTTTTCAGGCAATCTTTGGTTGTAGTTTTTTTCCTTACTGTCATCATTGTGATTGGTACACTCTATAGTTATTGTTTGCAGTTTTGCCATATGTATAATGCCAGCCAATATATCTTTTCTGTGTTGTCCTCTTTCCTGCCCAACCTTATTTGAGCTAAATTGCGAATTTGAGCCGTATGTACTCCGTCGACTTACTTTGCACTTTTATTAACCCCTTACTCAATGTCCTGTCAAGGTGCCTATAAGGTATTTTCAATAAATAAATCGGGCACATTACTCAAAGTCATATGTGCATAAGGTATACTTTTCAAATCTACTGTGTATACTTAAATTAATCCTGCTTATAATAGTGTCGAAGTGTTGGGAATAGCTTGCATGTTTGATTTATCTGCATGTTTGATTTTATTCATAATCAGCTTATCACAAGTTGCAAAATGTTCAGGCCACAAGTCATGGTAGCTTTACACAAATGTTGAAATATAGCGTGAATTTGCAATGTGTATTATCCATGCAAGACAAGCGGGAACCTCGTGGATATTCAAGACATCGACTCATTCGACGAAACAAGCACCGCATATCTTCAGACTGAAAGAACTAGCATCATAGACATTGAAGCCAATCTGGTTGCTAGCAACTTTCTTACCACCCCTGGGCAGGAAGATGGGAGTGGGTGCTCCAGCCCCATGTCAGCGCCATCACCAGCCAGCAGCACATCATCTGGTCCACAGAAAAGGAAACGGGGCCATGACAAGGTCTTTGAAAGAGAAATAGGTATCCTGGGAGAATTGGCTTCAAAACAAGCCGACGCTTCTGAACTATTCGGGCTTTTTATAGGGGACAAGCACAGACGAGTCCCCCAACATCTGCGAGGACAATTTGAGTTGGAACTACTGCAAGTTGCTGCTCGTTATGTGGACAATCAGTAAAGCTGTCAGTGAAGAACGGGAAGTTGTCAGTCTCTTTTGAAAAAGGAAGTTCGGCAAACAGTGAAAAATAAATTAGTTAAAGAAACATTTATTACAATAGAATTTTTCTTCTGACGCCTGACATCTTTTTCCAGACGAATAGTTACACAATATTGAGTCACTATTCTTGCACTTCTTCATCAGCGGGTTCATCAATTTCCAGCAATTTCCACTGCCAGGGAACTTTTCCTTCATTCGCAAAGTACGCCGCATACTGCTTGCGAACCTGCAATGCCGAGTGAGCACACTTCCGCGCATGCGTTGGCTGCAGGCCAAATGTTGCCGAATCTGTGTCGGTTGCTGCTCTCCACGCACCGTCAATCATATTGCCATATGCATCTTCATGGTCGGCAAATCCAACTGGGCTATATGAAGAGCGACCGTTGGACTCCATGCACAAAAAATTGTGCAACACACACGCTGCCTTCACAGCCCGTTTGGCGTTTTCGGGACTCAGGTTGATGGGGCCACGAAAGATTCTGAACCGTGCCCGCAGAATGCCAAAGGCATTCTCTACACATCTCCTGCAAAAATAAAGGAAAATGCATTCACAGCAAGGCGATTCGTACAAACGACAAAATTCGGCTTTCATGTGCAAATAATTTTAGTTGTGCTAAGTATACAACAAAGTAAATAAATTTGAAGTTGCACAACAGGGAAAAAAACGAGCTCAGAATCAGAGTAGAAGTTTGTGGCGGCAATAACAAAGCAGGAAACGGTGTCTTTAACTGTTAATTAGAAACAAAGAAGAATAGCAGGTAATTCGTTGTACCAAGTATTCAGGGGTGTAGCATAATGTTGAAACCACAACTTTTTTCTGTCTCAGCTTTTGCAGTAATACTTCCCTTCTCAAGTTGCTGCTTAGCTTAAAAGCACTTCTTGTTGGGCTAGTTGGTAGCTGTTCATTATAAAATATGAAGACGCCAAATGAACGCCCTGTCCCGTTCTCTTCTCTTGTGTGTGTCTGTTTATTTGGCGTCTTCATATTTTATAATCCCGCTTAGCTATTCTGTGTTCTCATGCTGAACAAAAGGGGAAACGCACAAGAAGAGAGCAGACGACACAAACATTCAATCTGTGTGATCCATTTTCCTGTAGAAGCTTTATACCCACTGCTCCCCTTTTATTTAGAGTGAATGAATACACAACTAGCCCATTTATCTAATCTACCAAAGTTTTAATTTTGTTACAATCATACCAAGGAACTTGCTTTGCATGAGAGCATAATTATGGTGTCAAAATAAACACTAGTTGAAAATGATGTACTTTTCCTTTCAAGAGGATATGGAAAATACACACACCGTGCACGGCTCAGACGGTAATTGAATATTCGCTCAGCAGGGTCTTCCCTATATCCAGGGAATGGTCTCATGAAGTCTTCTCGCAGCTGAAAAGCCTCGTCCCCTACAAAGGCAAACGGGAGTGTTTTGTCGGAGCCAGGCAGCTGTGAATGCGGAGGCAGCTGCAGCAGACCAGCACGCAGTTGTCGGCCTATTGGAGAGCGTTTGAAGACGCCTCCATCACTTATGCGGCCAGGAGCACCAACATCGATGAGACGAAACAGATATCCGCTGTCTGCTACAGCCATAAGCACGATTGAAAATGTGCCCTGTAACAAATAAGCACAGAAAGGCACTTTTGAGCAATAGACATGGCCACAGGAAAAAGTAAAAAACAAACTGGATAGGAGGCAGCATTGATGCGCAGAAAATTTCAAGACCTAAAAACAGTTCATGTTCAAGTAAGTGAATCTGTCAGTGGTTGAGCGCGTGCAATCATACACCTATATGTACAAGGTTGAACACCCCAATTATCGCATCTAAATAAAAACATTCGAACATTCATTACTTATGTGTCGTTTACCTTATAATTGTAGTATAGGCTCCCAGAGTTTGCTGGTGCCACAATCTGAACGTGTTTGCCATCCACTGATCCGAGGCAGTTCGGAAACTGCCACCGCTTCCAGAAGCCATCAGCAATGTTCCGCCACATTTGCTCATTTGGAGGCTGCAAGGATACAAGCCACAGCAGTGATGCCCATTACATGAAATAGTTAATACACAATTCTGACAAAAGTTGTGCCTCAGGTAAAAGCCACCGCTGGCTTTAAGTGAGTCTAGATAACATCACAGAATCTTAGAAAAATATCCCGGGTCTTGCAAGAGGTGTACTCTCATTGCACAAATCATGTATTCATTCTAAATGACGCACCTTCATATATTGAGGAGCGAGATCATCCCACAGCACATGGAGAGTCAAGTGGATCGCTTCTCGTGCAGTCTCCAGCCCGACACGGAAGTCCTTGGCGATGTCAACAATGGCATTACCTGAACATAGATACCTGACGCGTGCCAAGCATTGTATGTAGAAAGTATAAACATACGTCCATTCTTCCACAGATGTCTTTTCAGAACAACAATAACACCCAAAACCATGCAGCACATGCTTTATAGGTAATTAAAGCATTATTTTAAATGCAATTCTTGAGCCGTACTTTTAATCAGGTTCAGTATCAGCAGGACGGTGTTAATTCATTTTTAAAAACAAAAGGCCATCAATCGATATCACACCCCCAAGGTGTTGCGCATATCTGAGTTATATCTGCATATTACATACATCTGCATTTGGCTGGACAACCTGCCTGTGAAAAATGTGCGAGTGTCATATAATCAAGCACACATACAAAGTGAACAGTACAGTTAGTTACCTTAATGTCATAGCCAGACGTTCGCCAGATGAGATGGGCTCCTGTACGACGTGCATCTTTGTGAGCCTTTCCCGCACACGGCCATGAATTATATCAAAGAGTTCGGGGGTCATTCGATAATATTTGAAGAAGAGCTCCGGATCCTGTTCCCTCATAACCTGAAACTGCATATAACAAAGACATAAGCTTCAGGGCCTCATTTCTTATCGCTAATGCTGGCAAGACAATTTGAAATATTACCAGTGTATGGTACTCGCTCTCTTGCTTTCTTCTCAACCATGCAGGCCGCACCCAGATAGACCTCCTGACCCGCATTTGTTCTTGCTTCAGTATAAGCATCCCCCTTATTAGCAGCAATCGTCTCTTCTGTTCGGTTGTAAGCGGCCGGCACTCCATTTTCCAGGCGAAGTTGTAAACAAGCGGCAGCCTCTCAGCATGCGGAAGGTACATAGTCGCAGTTTCGCACACAACCTTGCTGCTTGAAATTAAGCTTCGTAAATACACTTCAGAAAAACATGCCGCTGTCTAATTACCCGAGGACTGTTTTTCTCGTAATATTCTGCAAGTTTAAGGGCGTATAATATATGCAGTAAAAAAGACAATTCATGTTGTTGGGAGCTAGGTTGTCTGGCAACCCGGAAAACGCGGCGCGAAAGCGCCGCTCCTTCTTTTCGTACGGGTGCTCGCGCGTCGACGGCAACGCGTGCGTCTGCCGCCCGTCACGTTTTTCGCTCGCGAAAAACGCGCCATGCGGTTCCGGCTTTACATCTTCAAGAATTGAGAGCCACACAGAGTCTGATAGGCTATCATAGGTGTAATGAAGGCATAGGTGTAATCAAGTCATCGTCGAAGGCTGTGACCTTCAGAACTCTTCTTCTTCTTTCTCCTCTTATTCCCTGTACCCCTTTCCCCAGCACAGGGTAGCCAGCCGAAACTTACACTGGCTAACCTCCCTGTCTTTTCTCCTCTTTGTCTCTCTCTCTCTCTCCACAACACTACTACCAGGCAGTGGGAGACCGCATACGCAAGGGTCTCTCAGTGCTGAGCGCAGAAATGGCTCAAGGTTGAGCACAAAGAGTACTGGAGATAGAGGGCACCCTTGACGAATACCACCAGTAATGGGAAATGGTGCACTTTCACGACCATCAAGAAAGAATGTGCTTAAGATATTTGAATAGGCATTCCTAATGAGTGCAACAAAATTTGACGGAAAGCCGAACGACGTCAGTATAATAAATATGTAGCTATGTTCAAGGCAATGGAATGCCTTTTCTTGATCAAGTGAAACCAAAAGACCACGTACTGACCTGGTCAGCGTGTATGTACTTATGTCACGCGTAAGGAACGAGAGACTATATATGTATCTTTCTGCCAGGGACTGAGCATGCCTGATGTTGTCCTATGAAGGAAGGCATCAGGTTTCCCAAGCGTCGAGTGACAACAGCAGTGAAGGTTTTGTAGTCAACGTTGAGAAGCGTGATTGGCCTCCATTCCTCTGGACGAACTGATGATAGATCGTGCTTAGGTATCAGCTTAATACGACCGTCTCGGAATCTAGACGGGAATTCAAAGTTCTCAAAGCAGCGGCTGATAACAGACACGGAAGTGGCACCAATATCTTTCCAGAATGTTAGATAAAACTCTACGGGTAAACAGTCCGGCCCTGGGGTCGAGCCCCGTGTCATGAAAGAGAATGCTGCTTTCACTTCGTCAACTGATGGTCGTGCACAAAGACGTTCAGCGACCTCAGGTGCACTAAGCAACCTGAGGCAGCTCATTAAGCATTTCAACGTTACCATGATCCATTCGTATATTCGTACGCGCCATGTTTTCAAAACGTGGTACAAAGAGCGAATAAGCACGCGTGGGAGGCGACATATAAGGAAGTGCTCTTTGGGCCGCAGAACCAAATGAATTCGGCTGTCTAAAAAATGGCTGTGGCTTAGCCAAGGTTAAGCCCAGGATGCGAAGCATACTAGCCTTTATTTTAACGTGACAGCGTTAAGGAGCTCGTGTCGCAGAAAAGCCGGTGTCGTCGGCGTCGGCTCAGGCGCACATTTCGTTGTCGCGCCGAACGCTGCGTTGCTCGACGCTCACCGCGTCCGATGCGGGGGGCGACGCCGCGGGTTGACGGCGCGAGTTGGAGCCCCGTTTCTCCTCTGTCGTGACGTCACGGTGTCACGTACGTGGTAATGAAGGCGACACCGCCGCGCCTGAGGTGCTGGGTTGAGCTCTCGAGCGACGGCGCGAGTTGGAGCCCCGTTTCTCCTCTGTCGTGACGTCACGGTGTCACGTGGTATTGAAGGCGACACCACCGCGCCTGAGGAGCTGGGTGGAGCTCTAGTAATATGCTTCGCATAAAAGCCAGTTCCTTGCAAAGCGCGGAACTTCAGGCGTCTGCATCGCCAAGTAGCAGCTGACAAAGACGACGCCGCTATGAGGCGTTGGAAACGCCTCCGTAGCTCACGCTGCCATAACCGCATCAGCGAAATCACTCGATTGACCTGAAGGGCAATACGGAGTTTCGTGACGGTATCCGCCAGTTCCTCTGACGTGCGTCGTCTGAGTGCACGACCTTCAAATGAACAATGCAGGCGCCACTGCACCTTGAGCGCGTCCCATGACTCTGGGTCAGAACCAGGAACGGAGGCTCGCAAGACTCTTGACAAAGAAAAGCGCGAATGCGCCTCATGTAGAACGCGGATGTCGAGGCGCCAAGATTTTGCTGATGAAGACGCGGAGAAGAAATCTAAGCATAACTGGTAGGTGCTCGGAAATATAAACGGGAGATGAAGGTAAAGTTATTGCATTAGATTGGGAGACATACTGAGCTAAATTGGTTGGCACATAGGCACAGTCTAACCTGCTTGACGACGCGCCGCGTCCAGACAAATGAATCAAGAGAAAGTCAGTATGTATATAGCAACGAAAAGTGCTGGACGAGGCGACGCAACTCCCGTGCGTTCCAATCAGGGCGACTACAGTCCGGGCTTCGCATATCCTCTCGCGTGTCTAAAATGCAACTAAAATCCCCAACGAGCACCACGTGACGACCGTTCAGGAAATACGCGTACAGGTCACGAAATATATCGCTTGACTTAAGGGCTTGCGCGGGTCCACAGATGGACAATAGAAAACCGCAAATGAAGACCATTACCGTTTGGAACAACAGCACTGTCGTTGGAGCCGAATTATACGCACACGGAAGCCTAGAAGTTACCGCTCATAACCACCGTAGTCACTCTGGCAATCCGGGTAGACTTCTTAGAAATGCTTCGTCATTATGTAGCTAACAAGAAAAATCCGAACACTGTTTCGCACCGCTTCGGAAGCAGCAAAAATCTTTTAGCTCAATATCTAACCATGCAAAGCCCGCAAAGAGCTTAAACGCGATGTTAAAAGCCATATTCGGACAGAATGAGCCGTTTGAGAGTCGAAGAAAAACTACGACGCCGGCCCTCATTTGCAAGCAAAATTGCATCACGTGAATGTCACTGTGCAGGTGTGATGTCGCTGTGATTTTGCAGTGACCCCAGCTGACTTCAAGAAAGGTTCATTGGAGAGCGGCAGAGGCCTGTTAGCCGCTGGGGCATATACCCAGGGACATACACCCAACGGCCCATGAATAGATAGATACCCAGTGGTATGTATTTTACACATAAGCATTTACAGTATGTATTTTACACAAATACAATACCCAGTGATATGTATTTTTGCATATGTTAACGTGCACCGCAAAATAACAACTGGAACATAAATACCAGAGCTCCAAGTCGTAGCTTACTGCGCTGAGCTCTGACGGGGTGCATCCTAATCGCAATTTGCACTAGTATTCTACTTCATATATTACATGGTGTCATAAACGTGGCCTGCCTCGTACGAGTGGCGACCTTTCTCAAGGGCAGACACACGAAAATGCGTGTTCCGATGCGTCAGTCCTTAAAACGTGCAGTGCGAAATCACTGTAAGCACCGTGAGTGCCTTTGCCCTGTCGTCTGCTTCAGATGCCAGTGCTCTGACTTCTGCCGTTCGCGGCATTGTTCGTCTGCACGTCGCTGACGCTCCGCTGGTGTCGTACGACGGCTGCCCGGTGCCTATAAGACGCACACAATGCCCCTATACCCCACTTTTAACTTTCTCCAGCGTGTCCCTTTCAAAGAACGCTTTATCCTTATCAAATTCCATCTTTATATGCTTAGCAGATCGCAAACGGCGAAGGTTTTATTCTACGAGCAAGTACCAAAAACAGCACCGATCAGCACACATTTGATAATAATCGAAGACGGCCTCAGATCAGCTACAAGTTTGAAATAGGTTGGGCGTGTTCCTCCTAACCCGTAGTATATCCCTGTCGCGTCTTATCCCAATAAGATCGCATGCTCTGTGTTGGGATCGAACACTGGCGTAACACAAAGAAACTATTCAAACGAATTGTAGTTCAACAAAGTGTCCCAAGTTGGCAATACCAGCTTTACTACATTAAGGTCCCTGTATAAGTTATCTAGGGACCTTATGCTACTTAAGCACCTTTTAGTCAAGAGGCTTATGCTATTGCCATTGACGGTTTAGGCCGCCTGGGAATCCGTAAAAGCTAAAACGTTTACGCACAAGCTAGAGCTTTCGAATAACAGCTTCGCCGATTTAGAAAAAAAAGCACGCGCACGCACACAAGCGCACATTAACGGCTATCTTGGAGCCGCCGCTTTCCTTTACTAGGAAACCTTGCGCCTACAGACAAACGTAGCTGCACGCGTGACCACAACTGAGTTAGAATATACGCAATAAGCTTAAACGCCACTGTTTGCACTAGGGCCTACTATGCTGTGACGTTATCGTGGCGTGCACAGCTGCAGACGCAGAGGCTTGAAAATAGACGAGGGCGTGCAGCACACTATACGGCGAGACATGCAGCACGTGCAACCAGGGTATACATGCAAGTACAGTTCGCGTAATTTGCGTTGTACCGGTGCACAGCAAAGCACGCGCAGCTGTTTGGAGTGTGAGCCAGTTGCACGTCTGCACGGGCGCGAGTGATTCAATTGAAAAAGCTTTGAAAAACTTCTATGCCTTTTCCCCAGACTACTCGGAATATGGGGCAGAGTATGACAGGCTTCACTTTTTCCGTCATATTTTTTTGTATGTTTGTGGGAAGGGGGACAGGGCAACATTACTAGACTAGCCTAGCCAAGAGATATTTATGCAGCTGCTCAGACAGACAGACAGACAGACAGACAGACAGACAGACAGACAGACAGACAGACAGACAGACAGACAGACAGACAGACAGACAGACAGACAGACAGACAGACAGACAGACAGACAGACAGACAGACAGACAGACAGACAGACAGACAGACAGACAGACAGACAGACAGACAGACAGACAGACAGACAGACAGACAGACAGACAGACAGACAGACAGACAGACAGACAGACAGACAGACAGACAGACAGACAGACAGACAGACAGACAGACAGACAGACAGACAGACAGACAGACAGACAGACAGACAGACAGACAGACAGACAGACAGACAGACAGACAGACAGACAGACAGACAGACAGACAGACAGACAGACAGACAGACAGACAGACAGACAGACAGACAGACAGACAGACAGACAGACAGACAGACAGACAGACAGACAGACAGACAGACAGACAGACAGACAGACAGACAGACAGACAGACAGACAGACAGACAGACAGACAGACAGACAGACAGACAGACAGACAGACAGACAGACAGACAGACAGACAGACAGACAGACAGACAGACAGACAGACAGACAGACAGACAGACAGACAGACAGACAGACAGACAGACAGACAGACAGACAGACAGACAGACAGACAGACAGACAGACAGACAGACAGACAGACAGACAGACAGACAGACAGACAGACAGACAGACAGACAGACAGACAGACAGACAGACAGACAGACAGACAGACAGACAGACAGACAGACAGACAGACAGACAGACAGACAGACAGACAGACAGACAGACAGACAGACAGACAGACAGACAGACAGACAGACAGACAGACAGACAGACAGACAGACAGACAGACAGACAGACAGACAGACAGACAGACAGACAGACAGACAGACAGACAGACAGACAGACAGACAGACAGACAGACAGACAGACAGACAGACAGACAGACAGACAGACAGACAGACAGACAGACAGACAGACAGACAGACAGACAGACAGACAGACAGACAGACAGACAGACAGACAGACAGACAGACAGACAGACAGACAGACAGACAGACAGACAGACAGACAGACAGACAGACAGACAGACAGACAGACAGACAGACAGACAGACAGACAGACAGACAGACAGACAGACAGACAGACAGACAGACAGACAGACAGACAGACAGACAGACAGACAGACAGACAGACAGACAGACAGACAGACAGACAGACAGACAGACAGACAGACAGACAGACAGACAGACAGACAGACAGACAGACAGACAGACAGACAGACAGACAGACAGACAGACAGACAGACAGACAGACAGACAGACAGACAGACAGACAGACAGACAGACAGACAGACAGACAGACAGACGTCCGTCCGTCCGTCCGTCCGTCCGTCCGTCCGTCCGTCCGTCCGTCCGTCCGTCCGTCCGTCCGTCCGTCTGTCTGTCTGTCTGTCTGTCTGTCTGTCTGTCTGTCTGTCTGTCTGTCTGTCTGTCTGTCTGTCTGTCTGTCTGTCTGTCTGTCTGTCTGTCTGTCTCATTTGTTTAATTAACTAATGTAACCAAAGACGAGACTATAGTGGGGCGCCCCGCTAAGCGACGTCGTTAACAGCAGAACCTCTGCGAGATTTAAACGGGGCAGCGAGACCCACCGCGAGAGCGCGGTTGCCTAGGCGCCGCGCGACATACCAGTTCAGTACTGCCCGACCAGAAGAAGGAACTAAAAAGGTACTGCAGAGACCTAGTCACCCGTAATTGTGGGTGTACAACGCGACAAACGTACCACACTCGCCCGCAATACAGACTGTGCTATGTAGTACCTTCTTTACAATAGGGGTAAGTTACACCCCTGAACATCTTGAATATTTCGCCTTACATATTCAAGAATTGGGAGCCACACAGAGTCTGATATGCAATGGTAGGTGTAATGAAGACATAGGTCGTCATCGGCGAAGGCTGTCACCTTCACAACACTGCTACCAGGCAGTGGGAGACCGCACACGTAAGGGTCTCTCAGTACTGAGCGCAGAAATGGCTCAAGGCTGAGCACAAAGAGCACTGGGGATAGAGGGCAGCCTTGACGAACAACACGAGTAATGGGAAATGGTGCACTTTCACGACCATCAAGAAACAATGTACTTAAGATATTTGAATAGGCGTTCCTAATGAGTTCTACAAAATATGACGGAAAGCCGAACGACGTTAGTATATTAAATATGTAGCTATGTTCAAGGCAATGGAATGCCTATTCTTGATCTAGTGAAACCAAAAGACCACGTACTGACCTGGTCAGCGTGTATGTACTTATGTCACGCGTAACGAACGAGAGACTATATATGCATCTTTCTGCCAGGGACTGAGCATGCCTGATGTTGTCATATGAAGGAAGGCATCAGGTTTCCCAAGCGTCGAGTGACAACAGCTGTGAAGGCTTTGTAGTCAACGTTGAGAAGCGTGATTGGCCTCCATTCTTCTGGACGAACTGATGATGGATCGTGCTTAGGTATCAGCTTAATACGACCGTCTCGGAATCTAGACGGGAATTCAAAGTTCTCAAAGTAGCGGCTCATAACAGACATGGAAGTGGCACCAATATCTTTCCAGAACGTTAGATAAAACTCTACGGGTAACCAGTCCGGCCCTGGGGTCGAACCACGCGTCATGGACGACAATGCTGCTTTCACTTCGTCAACTGATGGTCGTGCACAAAGACGTTCAGCGACCTCAGGTTCACTAAGCAACCTGAGGCAGCTCACTAAGCATTTCAACGTTACCATGATCCATTCGTATATTCGTACGCGCGATGTTTTCGAAACGTGGTACAAAGAGCGAATAAGCACGCGTGGAAGGCGACAAATAAGGAAGTGCTCTTTGGGCCGCAGAACCGAATGCATTCGGCTGTCTAAAAAGCGAGTTCCTTGCAAAGCGCGGAACTTCAGGCTGTGCACACGGACTACGTCGGCATCGCCAAGCAGCAGCTGACAAAGACGAGGACGCGATGAGGCGTGGAAACGCCTCCGTAGCTTACGCTGCCATGAGTGCGTCAGCGGAGTCAGTCGATTGACCCGAAGGGCAATACGGAGCTTCGTGGCAGTATTCGCCAGTTCCTCTGACGTGCGTCGTCTGAGTGCACGACCTTCAAATGAACAATGCAGACGCCACTGCACTTTGAGCGCGTCCCATGACTCTAGGTCAGAACTAGAAACAGAGGCTCGCAAGACTCTTGACAAAGAAAAGCGCGAATGCGCGTCATGTAGAACGCGGATGTCGAGGCGCCAAGGTTTTGCTGATGAAGACGCGGAGAAGAAATCCAAGCATAACTGGTCGGTGATCGGAAATATAAACAGGAGATGAAGGTAAAGTTATTGCATTAGATTGGGAGACATACTGAGCTAAATTGGTTGGCACATGGGCACAGTCTAACCTGCTTGACGACGCGCCGCGTCCAGACAAATGAATCAAGAGAAAGTCAGTATGTATACAGCAACGAAAAGTGCTGGACGAGGCGACGCAACTCCCGTGCGTTCCAATCAGGGCGACTACAGTCCGGGCTTCGCATATCCTCTAGCGTGTCTAAAATGCAACTAAAATCCCCAACGAGCACCACGTGACGACCGTTGAGGAAATACGCGTACAGGTCACGAAATATATCGCTTGACTTAGTGGCTTGCGCGGGTACGTAGACGGACAATAGAAAACCGTAAATGAAGACTATCAGCGCTCCGAGTGGCCGAACTGTCGTTGGAGCCGAATAATAAGCTCACGCAAGCCTACGTGTTACCGCTCATAACCACCGTAGTTACTCTGGTAATCCGGTTAGTCTTCTGAAAAATGCTCCGTCATTATGTAGCTAACAAGAAAAGTCAGAGCACTATTTTGCACAGCTTCTGTAGTGGCAAAAGCCTTTTAGCTCAATATTTCCCATGCAAAACCGTCAAAGTGGATAAACGCGATATTAAAAGCCATATACGCAAAGAATGAGGCGTTTGAGAGTCGAAGAAAAACTACGACGCCGGCCCTCATTTGCAAGAAAAATTGCATTACGTGAATGTCACTGTACAGGTGTGATGTCGCTGTGATCTTGCAGTGACCCCAGCTGATTTCAATAAAGGTTCACTGGAGAGCGGCAGAGGCCTGCTGGCCCCTGGGGCATATACCCAGTGACATACACCCAACGGCCCATGAATACATACCCAGTGGTATGTATTTTACACATATGGTTTTACAGTATGTATTTTACACAAATGCATACCCAGTGGTATGTATTTTTGCATATGTTAACGTGCACCGCAAAATAACAACTGGAATATAAATACTAGAGCTCCAAGTCTTAGCTTACTGCGCTGAGCTCTGACGGGATGCATCCTAATCGCAATTTGCACTAGTATTCTATTTTATATATTACATGGTGTCATAAATGTAGCCTGCCTCGTACGAGTGACGACCTTTCTCAAGGGCAGACACACGAAAATGCGTGTTCCGATACATCAGTCCTTAAAATGTGCAGTGCGAAATCACTGTAAGCACCGTGAGCGCCTTTGGCCCGTCGTCTGCTTCACATGCCAGCGCTCTGACTTCTGCCGTCCGCGGCACTGTTCGTCTGCACGTCGCTGACGCTCCGCTAATGTCTTACGACAGCTGCCCGGTGCCTATAAGACGCGCACAATGGCCCTATACCCAAGTTTGAACTTTCTCGAGCGTGTCCCTCTCAAAGCACGCTTTGTTCTTATCAAATTACATCTTTATATGCTTAGCAGTTCGCAAACGGCGAAAGTTTTATTCTACGAGCAAGTACCAAAAACAACACCAATCAGTACACATTTGATAATACCCG